>NW_022265910.1:157500-232500 GCF_002021735.2 Oncorhynchus kisutch
CTCTCCCTCTGCATCTGCCTCTCCCTCTGCCTCTGCCTCTCCCTCTCCCTCTGCCTCTCCCTCTGCCTCTGCATCTGCCTCTCCCTCTGCATCTGCCTCTCCCTCTGCATCTGCCTCTGCCTCTCCCTCTGCCTCTGCCTCTGCCTCTCCCTCTCCCTCTCCCTCTCCCTGTCCCTCTCCCTCTCCCTCTGCATCTGCCTCTCCCTCTGCATCTGCCTCTCCATCTGTCTCTCTCCAGGGAGCAGCGATTGAGGACGGCAGGCTGCAGCGCGGGGATCAGATCCTCGCCGTGAACGGTCACAGTCTGGAGGGGGTCACCCACGCCGGCGCCGTCGCCATACTGAAGAGGACCAAGGGAACTGTAGTCCTCACCGTACTCTCCTGAGTGTAAGTCCTCACACAACCGTCTGTCGCCCTTTGATGACGTCATCAGCAGACTACATCAGGGTTGTGTTCATCAGGAAACAGACAAAACAGGGAGGGACTGTCTGAACTTTTTTTTCAATAAGAAACATTCATTTATGTGTTCTGTTGCAGAACGTTTTGCTACGGTGTGCACGCTAATGAACATGACCCTGTTTATCTCTAGAAGGAGGTGAAGATTCTCACAGAAGAATGTCTTCTATACGTCCTCCTAGATGTAACCGGTTCTCATTGTAACAAAACTATGAACCCTGTAATGCATTTCTATGTGTCTGTGTACATCAATATGGACCTCATCATACCATAATACTGACTACTCACATCACTGTGTCTCCTTCTAAATGGACCTCATCATACCAGACTACTGACTACTGACATCACTGTCTCCTTCAAAATGGACCTCATCATACCAGACTACTGACTACTGACATCACTGTCTCCTTCTAAATGGACCTCATCATACCAGACTACTGACTACTCACATCACTGTGTCTCCTTCTAAATACACCTCATCATACCAGACTACTGACTACTCACATCACTGTCTCCTTCTAAATGGACCTCATCATAGCAGACTACTGACATCACTGTGTCCTTCTAAATGCACCTCATCATAGCAGACTACTGACGACTCACATCACTGTGTGTCCTTCTAAATGGACCTCATCATACCAGACTACTGACTACTAACATCACTGTGTCTCCTTCTAAATGCACCTCATCATAGCAGACTACTGACATCACTGTGTCTCCTTCTAAATGGACCTCATCATATCAGACTACTGACTACTCACATCACTGTCTCCTTCTAAATGGACCTCATCATACCAGACTACTGACTACTCACATCACTGTCTCCTTCTAAATGGACCTCATCATACCAGACTACTGACTACTCACATCACTGTCTCCTTCTAAATGGACCTCATCATAGCAGACTACTGACTACTGACATCACTGTGTCCTTCTAAATGGACCTCATCATACCAGACTACTGACTACTCACATCACTGTCTCCTTCTAAATGGACCTCATCATAGCAGACTACTGACATCACTGTGTCTCATTCTAAATGCACCTCATCATACCAGACTACGGACTACTCACATCACTTTGTCTCCTTCTAAATGGACCTCATCATAGCAGACTACTGACATCACTGTGTCTCCTTCAATATGTACCTCATCATACCAGACTACTGACTACTCACATCACTGTGTCTCCTTCAATATGTACCTCATCATACCAGACTACTGACTACTCACATCACTGTGTCTCCTTCTAAATGTACCTCATCATAGCAGACGACTGACTACTCACATCACTGTCTCCTTCTAAATGGACCTCATCATAGCAGACTACTGACATCACTGTGTCTCCTTCTAAATGGACCTCATCATACCAGACTACTCACATCACTGTCTCCTACAAAATGGACCTCATCATACCATACTACTGACTACTCACATCACTGTGTCTCCTTCTAAATGGACCTCATCATACCAGACTACTGACTACTCACATCACTGTGTCTCCTTCTAAATGGCCCTCATCATACCAGACTACTGACTACTCACATCACTGTGTCTCCTTCTAAATGGACCTCATCATACCAGACTACTGACTACTCACATCACTGTGTCTCCTTCTAAATGGACCTCATCATACCAGACTACGGACTACTCACATCACTTTGTCTCCTTCTAAATGGACCTCATCATAGCAGACTACTGACATCACTGTGTCTCCTTCAATATGTACCTCATCATACCAGACTACTGACTACTCACATCACTGTGTCTCCTTCTAAATGCACCTCATCATAGCAGACGACTGACTACTCACATCACTGTGTCTCCTTCTAAATGCACCTCATCATAGCAGACTACTGACATCACTGTGTCTCCTTCTAAATGGACCTCATCATATCAGACTACTGACTACTCACATCACTGGCTCCTTCTAAATGGACCTCATCATAGCAGACTACTGACATCACTGTGTCCTTCTAAATGCACCTCATCATAGCAGACTACTGACGACTCACATCACTGTGTGTCCTTCTAAATGGACCTCATCATACCAGACTACTGACTACTGACATCACTGTGTCTCCTTCTAAATGGACCTCATCATACCAGACTACTCACATCACTGTCTCCTACAAAATGGACCTCATCATACCAGACTACTGACTACTCACATCACTGTGTCTCCTTCTAAATGGACCTCATCATACCAGACTACTGACTACTCACATCACTGTGTCTCCTTCTAAATGGACCTCATCATACCAGACTACTGACTACTCACATCACTGTGTCTCCTTCTAAATGGACCTCATCATACCAGACTACTGACTACTCAAATCACTGTCTCCTTCTAAATGCACCTCATCATACCAGACTACTCACATCACTGTGTCTCCTTCTAAATGCACCTCATCATAGCAGACTACTCACATCACTGTCTCCTTCAAATGGACCTCATCATACCAGACTACTGACTACTCACATCACTGTGTCTCCTTCTAAAAACACCTCCTCATACCAGACTACTGACTACTCACATCACTGTGTCTCCTTCTAAATGGACCTCCTCATACCAGACTACTGACTACTCACATCACTGTGTCTCCTTCTAAATGGACCTCATCATACCAGACTACTGACTACTCACATCACTGTGTCTCCTTCTAAATGCACCTCATCATACCAGACTACTGACTACTCACATTACTGTGTCTCCTTCTAAATGCACCTCATCATACCAGACTACTGACTACTCACATCACTGTGTCTCCTTCTAAATGCACCTCATCATACCAGACTACTCACATCACTGTGTCTCCTTCTAAATGCACCTCATCATACCAGACGACTGACTACTCACATCACTGTGTCGCCTTCTAAATGGACCTCATCATAGCAGACTACTGACTACTCACATCACTGTGTCTCCTTCTAAATGCACCTCATCATACCAGACTACTGACTACTCACATTACTGTGTCTCCTTCTAAATGCACCTCATCATAGCAGACTACTGACATCACTGTGTCTCCTTCTAAATGGACCTCATCATACCAGACTACTGACTACTCAAATCACTGTCTCCTTCTAAATGCACCTCATCATACCAGACTACTGACGACTCACATCACTGTGTCTCCTTCTAAATGGACCTCATCATACCAGACTACTGACTACTCACATCACTGTGTCTCCTTCTAAATGCACCTCATCATACCAGACGACTGACGACTCACATCACTAACTAACACACTCTAATGACGCAAGAACAAATGCGGCAATAGATGCCAAGACTCTTCTCCAATCTTTTATATTGGCGTTTAGGTGTAGAATTTACATTCTAATTAAGAATTAAAAATAGGAGCCTTTCTCTCTCTCTCTCTCTCTCTCTCTCTCTCTCTGTTTCGTTAGTTGCTACCTGAACTACATGAATAGGATACGGTTTATTTCTATTTCATTGCGTAACTTCGTACTTCGATCATGTTCATGAATGTATTAATGTGACTGTTATTTAACCATTTATTTATTCTGTTTTATATGTTGCCTGTAGGAAGGCCTACTAACCTGTACTTTTGTTTTATTATTTAATATGAATGTAATTTAGAAAGAAACTATTAAAGTTTTACAAGATGAATTTTCTACAGTATAGATAGAATATTGGTATTTTAAGCTCTTCGGCTGCTAATACTGAATACTTCATGTATTGTAGTTTACTGATATACTGCCAGCTTACTATAGCTACAGCTATTACTAATGCTATATACAGGCTGGATGACATATCTTATCTTGGCCAGGTCGCAATTGTAAATGAGAACTTGTTCTCAACTTGCCTACCTGGTTAAATAAAGGTAAAATAAATAAATAAAAAGGCTGGATGACAACGTGCCGCGTGCATCGATGAGGCAGAAGGCCACGTGGTGTTATGATTCTGAACGTTCCGATACCTAGCAACAATGACAACAAGCCGCCACGTGGGGAATCGTAGGTGGCTCGTTTCAGCTCGTTCTATCTTGTTGTTGATACCATGTCTTGTTTTGAGGTGTTTTGACTCATTTCACGTTTGTGCTAATATAGTAAAACATCATCTAGCTAGCTAACCAATAACTGTAAGGATGTATTTGTGACAACATTTGCTCATTGTGTAAATGTATTTATGTTTTCAATAAAAATATAGTTTACAACACGCCAAGGCAACTTAGTCTGTTTTGCGCCATATTTGTGCACGCGTCGGTTTTGTTGCTAAACAACCAACCCGTCTACGTGAATAGATCAGTACAACCAAAGAATCGACGAATCAACCAAAGAATCGACGAATCAACCAATCAATGATGAATCAACCAAAGAATCGACGAATCAACCAATCAATGATGAATCAACCAAAGAATCGACGAATCAACCAAAGAATCGACGAATCAACCAATCAATGATGAATCAACCAAAGAATCGACGAATCAACCAATCAATGATGGGCGCTGATCTGTTTTGCATCGGTATAGAATGGATGACAACGACTTGTCAGTATCTCATTTCTGCAATGCAATAGTTATTTACTTTATGTATCTATTCGTTGTGTTTTATATATTCTCTGTAGGAACCGCTTTATCAATAGTTTTTCAGTTCTTCCCTGCTAGAACCTTTTAGGAACCTTTTAGGTTCTAGAACCTTTTAGGATCTAGAACCTTTCAGTGGAGTGTTTGTATAGGAGAAGGTGATACCTGTATTCCGTATGTTACTCCATATGTCATCTGTAGACAAGTCAGTTCGTCAAATTTGTGCCCCGCTAAGAGCTGCCTCGGTCAACTGTAAGTGCTGTTACCGTGAAGTGGAAACGTCTAGGAGTAACAACGGCTCAGCCGCGAAGTGGCAGGCTACACAAACCATTCCCGCGTTGCTTTGGCTGTATGCTTGGGGTGATTGTCCAATTGGAACGTAAAATCCCCCCCCCCAGTCTAAGATCATTTGAAACTCTGAAGCAGGTTCTCATCATGGATTTGCCTGTATTTGGCTCCATTCGTTGTCCCCTCTATCCTTACCAGTCCCTGCCTCTGAACAGCATCCCCATAACATGATGCTGCCGCCACCACCATGCTTCACGGTGGGGATGGTGTTATAAGGGTGATGACCTGTGCCTGGTTTTCTGCAGACATAGTGCTTTGCATTCAGGCCAACGAGTAACATGTTTGTCTCATTATAACACAGAATATTTTGCCTTATTCTCTCAGTCTTTCATGTGCCTTCATGCCAACTTCAGGCGTGCTGTCATGTGCCTTCTCAGGAGTGGCTTCCATCTGGCCACTCTCCCAGAAAGCCCAGGTTGGTGAAGTGCTGTAGAGACTGTTGTCCTTCTGGCAGGTTCTCCCATCTCACCCAAGGAACTCTGTATTTCTGTCAGAATGGTCATTGAGTTCTTGGTCACCTCCCTGATTGAGGTCCTTCTTGCCCCGTTGCTTAGTCTGGTAGCACAGTCAGCTCTAGGCAGAGTCTGGGTAGTTCCATATTTTTGCAATTTCCCAATGATGGAGACCACTGTGCTCTTGGAAATGTTCAACACTCTAGAAATGCTTTTATACCCTTCCCCAGATATATGCCTCATCACAATTCTATCGCAGAGAACTACACAGTTCCTCAGACTTCATGATATATTTTCTGCTCTGACATGCACTGTCAGCTGTGGAGCCTTAAATAGACAGGTCTGTTTCTTTCTAAATCACGTCCAAACAATTGAATTGGCCACAAGGATGATGAAAGGAAACAGGAAGTAGCTGAGCTCCGTTCGGAGCGTCAAAGCAAAAGGGGTGTGACTACTTATGTAAATTAGATATTTCTGAATTTTACATTTTCAATACATTTGTAATCATTTCTAAAAACATGTTTTCCTTTTGTTATTATGCGGTATTGCATGTAGATGGGTGAGATATTTTTTTACCAATTTTATCCATTTTGAATTCAGGCTGTAACACAACAAAATGTAGAATACATTAAGAGGTATTAATACTCTCTGAAGGCTCTGTATCTCACAGTAGACTGGAGCTATCAGCTCACTGCACAACCCATAATGTGTGAATGAATGGGATGGGCTGGTTAACTACGGTCCTGATGGTTGATGTAGGGAATAGGGTTTCATTTGGGACACATCCCATAATGTGTGAATGAATGAGATGGCCTGGTTAACTACGGTCCTGATGGTTGAATCCTTTCTGAAGGAGCTGTATGTAGGGAATAGAGTTTCATTTGGGACGCACCCTTGGCCTTTTGAGGGACTGCATTACCAATTAAACACACTGCTCACAGAAAACATGTTCACAGGATGTGAGGGAAAGTAGGAACACTAAACTACAGGAGATAACGTACAGTAGGAACACTAAACTACAGGAGGTTACGTACAGTAGGAACACTAAACTACAGGAGGTTATGTACAGTAGGAACACTAAACTACAGGAGGTTATGTACAGTAGGAGCACTAAACTACAGGAGGTTATGTACAGTAGGAGCACTAAACTACAGGAGGTTATGTACAGTAGGAGCACTAAACTACAGGAGGTTATGTACAGTAGGAACACTAAACTACAGGAGGTTATGTACAGTAGGAACACTAAACTACAGGAGGTTATGAACAGTAGGAACACTCTAAACTACAGGAGGTTATGTACAGTAGGAACACTAAACTACAGGAGGTTATGTACAGTAGGAACACTCTAAACTACAGGAGGTTATGTACAGTATCAACACTAAACTACAGGAGGTTATGTACAGTAGGAGCACTAAACTACAGGAGGTTATGTACAGTAGGAGCACTAAACTACAGGAGGTTATGTACAGTAGGAGCACTCTAAACTACAGGAGGTTATGTACAGTAGGAACACTAAACTAGGTTATGTACAGTAGGAACACTCTAAACTACAGGAGGTTACATACAGTAGGAACACTAAACTACAGGAGGTTATGTACAGTAGGAACACTAAACTACAGGAGGTTATGTACAGTAGGAACACTAAACTACAGGAGGTTACGTACAGTAGGAACACTAAACTACAGGAGGTTATGTACAGTAGGAACACTAAACTACAGGAGGTTATGTACAGTAGGAACACTCTAAACTACAGGAGGTTACGTACAGTAGGAACACTAAACTACAGGAGGTTATGTACAGTAGGATCACTAAACTACAGGAGGTTATGTACAGTAGGAACACTCTAAACTACAGGAGGTTATGTACAGTAGGAACACTAAACTACAGGAGGTTATGTACAGTAGGAACACTCTAAACTACAGGAGGTTACGTACAGTAGGAACACAACTACAGGAGGTTATGTACAGTAGGATCACTAAACTACAGGAGGTTATGTACAGTAGGAACACTAAACTAGGTTATGTACAGTAGGAACACTCTAAACTACAGGAGGTTATGTACAGTAGGAACACTAAACTAGGTTATGTACAGTAGGAACACTAAACTACAGGAGGTTATGTACAGTAGGATCACTAAACTACAGGAGGTTATGTACAGTAGGAACACTCTAAACTACAGGAGGTTATGTACAGTAGGAACACTAAACTAGGTTATGTACAGTAGGAACACTAAACTACAGGAGGTTATATACAGTAGGAACACTCTAAACCACAGGAGGTTACATACAGTAGGAACACTAAACCACAGGAGGTTATGTACAGTAGGATCACTAAACCACAGGAGGTTATGTACAGTAGGAACACTCTAAACTACAGGAGGTTACGTACAGTAGGAACACTCTAAACTACAGGAGGTTATGTACAGTAGGAACACTCTAAACCACAGGAGGTTGGTGTTACCTTTATTGGGGAGGACGGGTTCGTGGTAATGGCTGGGGCAGAATAGTGGAATGGTATCAAATCAATCAAACCCATTTGTTTCCATGGTTACCATGTGTTTGACATCACTCCATTTACTCCATTCCAGCCATTATGATGAGCAGTCCTCCCCTCAACAGCCTCCACTGCCACTGATCTAAACATCACATGGTTAAAGGCTGGGGGGGTGGAAGGCCTGAAATATTTAGCTTTTTACAAAATGTTATGCAGTTTTTGAATGAAACAAAATACCTTGTTCTTGTTAAATATTTTAGAAATGTAAAACCCCCTAAATCTTTAATGCCTTGAGGGAATTGTATGGTACAATACATTTCTCTCTCTCTCTCTCTCTCACTCACTCTCTCTCTCTGTCCAACTTTCTCCCCCTTCTAGCTCCCCCTCTTTCTGTTCTCCCCTCTCCCACTCTCTTTCTCTTCACATCACCCCCCTCTTTCTCTGTTCTCCCCCTCTCTTTCTCTCTCTGTCCACCTTTCTCCCCCCTCTTTCTCTGTTCTCCCCCTCTCTTTCTCTCTCTGTCCAACTTCCCCCTCTTCTAGCTTCCCCCTCTTTCTCTGTTCTCCCCTCTCCCCCTCTGTTCTCCCCCTCTCCCACTCTCTCCTTTAAAAGTTGATGGATTCGTCTAAAGGCCATATGTGGGTTACTAGAGGATGAAAAGATGATGTGTTAACATGATCTCATTCTTCTCTCTCGTTAAGAAAGAGGGAGAAACCTGATCCAGGGGAATTGGATAGAGCCAGGTTCAAATTCCTCTCCCCCTCTGTTAAATTTATGAGGTCCCATGCCTAGGGGGGACAGAGGTACTACCAGTAGACAAGACCATGTTATTCATGAAGTGAATCTATGTGAATCTAAATGTGTGTGTGTATGTGTGTCATGCCTACAGAGGACTGTGGAATGTCTCCCTCTAACGTTCTCCTCTGAAACCCTCTTGATAGTGGTTGTCGTGGAAATTCTAATCAATAACGAGGAGAGACCAGGTCAATTTACCAATCAGGATCTTTACTTTATTCAAAACGTATTAATAACCTCGATTGCAATAATGAAGCTGGTCGACGAACCACCTTTAGATGATTTGTTGAGAGCCCCGACAAACACCTTTTTATAGTAAAGATACACCCCCTTGTCTACATGACAAACAACAGATGTGTGGAACGGGTCACAAGGTGGTGAGACTTGATACATGAGAAAGGAGTATCACCCAGCCAGATAGCATTTGCTATGAAGACGGTTCTTATTGTACAGAGTTAGCCCCCTAAGATCTCGTCCTTGGTACCTCATAGTACAGCAACACTAACTCATTCTATGGCATAAATCAATTGTCAGCTTCAGATACCCCCATCTCAAGTAAAACCAATGTCCTTGACCACACGCCTAGACGAGCTGACTGAGGGGAGTGAGCCTCTGGGACATACAGTATCCCAGGATAGGTGCAACATCAGAGAGGACGTACTAAGGTTCCAGACACTACCCCACACATCCTGTCTCAGACCTTATCTCCCCCAAGGCCCAACTCAGAAGACCCCAGATAAGATTGTTCAAAACCTCTATTCTATTCCAGAAAAACAACCATTTGATGACACAACAGTATCATTACATCATCTTGTAATTTCGCTCTCACACTGTTCCTGGACTCTCTCCCACTAACGTTGTCCTCTCAAACCCTCAGGATACAGTGTTCCTAGACTCTCTCCCACTAACGTTGTCCTCAAACCCTCAGGATACAGTGTTCCTAGACTCTCTCCCACTAACGTTGTCCTCAAACCCTCAGGATACAGTGTTCCTAGACTCTCTCCCACTAACGTTGTCCTCAAACCCTCAGGATACAGTGTTCCTGGACTCTCTCCCACTAACGTTGTCCTCAAACCCTCAGGATACAGTGTTCCTAGACTCTCTCCCACTAACGTTGTCCTCAAACCCTCAGGATACAGTGTTCCTAGACTCTCTCCCACTAACGTTGTCCTCAAACCCTCAGGATACAGTGTTCCTAGACTCTCTCCCACTAACGTTGTCCTCAAACCCTCAGGATACAGTGTTCCTAGACTCTCTCCCACTAACGTTGTCCTCAAACCCTCAGGATACAGTGTTCCTAGACTCTCTCCCACTAACGTTGTCCTCAAACCCTCAGGATACAGTGTTCCTAGACTCTCTCCCACTAACGTTGTCCTCAAACCCTCAGGATACAGTGTTCCTAGACTCTCTCCCACTAACGTTGTCCTCAAACCCTCAGGATACAGTGTTCCTAGACTCTCTCCCACTAACGTTGTCCTCAAACCCTCAGGATACAGTGTTTCTAGACTCTCTCCCACTAACGTTGTCCTCAAACCCTCAGGATACAGTGTTCCTAGACTCTCTCCCACTAACGTTGTCCTCTCAAACCCTCAGGATACAGTGTTCCTAGACTCTCTCCCACTAACGTTGTCCTCAAACCCTCAGGATACAGTGTTCCTAGACTCTCTCCCACTAACGTTGTCCTCTCAAACCCTCAGGATACATTGTTCCTAGACTCTCACCCACTAACGTTGTCCTCTCAAACCCTCAGGATACAGTGTTCCTGGACTCTCTCCCACTAACGTTGTCCTCAAACCCTCAGGATACAGTGTTCCTAGACTCTCTCCCACTAACGTTGTCCTCAAACCCTCAGGATACAGTGTTTCTAGACTCTCTCCCACTAACGTTGTCCTCAAACCCTCAGGATACAGTGTTCCTAGACTCTCTCCCACTAACGTTGTCCTCTCAAACCCTCAGGATACAGTGTTCCTAGACTCTCTCCCACTAACGTTGTCCTCAAACCCTCAGGATACAGTGTTCCTAGACTCTCTCCCACTAACGTTGTCCTCTCAAACCCTCAGGATACATTGTTCCTAGACTCTCACCCACTAACGTTGTCCTCTCAAACCCTCAGGATACAGTGTTCCTGGACTCTCTCCCACTAACGTTGTCCTCAAACCCTCAGGATACAGTGTTCCTAGACTCTCTCCCACTAACGTTGTCCTCAAACCCTCAGGATACAGTGTTCCTGGACTCTCTCCCACTAACGTTGTCCTCAAACCCTCAGGATACAGTGTTCCTGGACAGGTACAGTACAGGTAGGTTACAATGTGAGCATGTTTTTGTTCCAGGCAGCCCAACACACCTGATTTAACTAATCACCATACCTTGATTTTAGGCCAGTATAGCTGAATCAGTTTAGTTAGAGCTGGTCTGCAATAATAGTCTGGATATGCACAGTAGCTTTCCAGGACCCACACACAGGGTTAACTTTCCCTCCAAGCATCCTTCTCCAACTACCCGGTCAGCGGGCGAGAGAGGGCCGGTATCACCTCTGGGTCTTCCCTCCAAGCCTCCTTCTCCAACTACCCGGTCAGCAGGCGAGAGAGGGTCGGTATCACCACTGGGTCTTCCCTCCACATCTCTCCCCTAGTGCAGACTGGACACGCTGCTTCGCCGGGGTGTAGCCTGGCCGAGAGACAGGACGCTCTCTCCTGGCTAGTCACCCGCTGCCATCCCCAACCTCAGCTACACCTCCAGGTCCCAGCGCGTCGCCTCGATGCCGTCGTTGATCGACAGGAGCTGGCACATCAGACGGACGTCCATGCCCCGCAGGTGTGACTGTGTTGTTAGGAGAGGACAGGACAAACATGAGTTAGGGCAGGTGTGACTGTGTTGTTAGGAGAGGACAGGACTAACATGAGTTAGGGCAGGTGTGACTGTGTTGTTAGGAGAGAACAAGACTAACAGATGTGACTGTGTTGTTAGGAGAGGACAGGACTAACATGAGTTAGGGCAGGTGTGACTGTGTTGTTAGGAGAGGACAGGACTAACATGAGTTAGGGCAGGTGTGACTGTGTTGTTAGGAGAGGACAGGACTAACAGGTGTGACTGTGTTGTTAGGAGAGGACAGGACTAACAGGTGTGACTGTGTTGTTAGGAGAGGACAGGACTAACAGGTGTGACTGTGTTGTTAGGAGAGAACAGGACTAACAGGTGTGACTGTGTTGTTAGGAGAGAACAGGACTAACAGGTGTGACTGTGTTGTTAGGAGAGGACAGGACTAACAGGTGTGACTGTGTTGTTAGGAGAGAACAGGACTAACAGGTGTGACTGTGTTGTTAGGAGAGAACAGGACTAACAGGTGTGACTGTGTTGTTAGGAGAGAACAGGACTAACAGGTGTGACTGTGTTGTTAGGAGAGAACAGGACTAACAGGTGTGACTGTGTTGTTAGGAGAGAACAGGACTAACAGGTGTGACTGTGTTGTTAGGAGAGGACAGGACTAACAGGTGTGACTGTGTTAGGAGAGGACAGGACTAACAGGTGTGACTGTGTTGTTAGGAGAGAACAGGACTAACAGGTGTGACTGTGTTGTTAGGAGAGAACAGGACTAACAGGTGTGACTGTGTTGTTAGGAGAGAACAGGACTAACAGGTGTGCCTGTGTTGTTAGGAGAGAACAGGACTAACAGGTGTGACTGTGTTGTTAGGAGGAGAACAGGACTAACAGGTGTGACTGTGTTGTTAGGAGAGAACAGGACTAACAGGTGTGACTGTGTTGTTAGGACAGGACTAACAGGTGTGACTGTGTTGTTAGGAGAGAACAGGACTAACAGGTGTGACTGTGTTGTTAGGAGAGGACAGGACTAACAGGCGTGACTGTGTTGTTAGGACAGGACTAACAGGTGTGACTGTGTTGTTAGGAGAGAACAGGACTAACAGGTGTGACTGTGTTGTTAGGAGAGAACAGGACTAACAGGTGTGACTGTGTTGTTAGGACAGGACTAACAGGTGTGACTGTGTCGTTAGGAGAGAACAGGACTAACAGGTGTGACTGTGTTGTTAGGAGAGAACAGGACTAACATGTGTGACTGTGTTGTTAGGAGAGGACAGGACTAACAGGTGTGACTGTGTTGTTAGGAGAGGACAGGACTAACAGGTGTGACTGTGTTGTTAGGAGAGAACAGGACTAACAGGTGTGACTGTGTCGTTAGGAGAGAACAGGACTAACAGGTGTGACTGTGTTGTTAGGAGAGAACAGGACTAACATGTGTGACTGTGTTGTTAGGAGAGGACAGGACTAACAGGTGTGAACTTGAACAAGAACAGATTTGAATACCTGATTTTCCTCCCCTCCCACTTATTCCATTCCAATGCCCTATTTTCTCTCTCTAAACATGTAAAGTTTAAACGGTATTATAGCCTATTAATGTAACTTCTTAGTAACATTTAACTATTTATAATAATCCAATTATGAGGACAGTAATTAACGTCTTTAAAACCAACTGTCCTCATTACATGTTGTTGTTCTTATGACAATAAAGCCTGTAAACACTCTACAGGACTTGGATAGACACTCTACAGGACTTGGATAGACACTCTACAGGACTTGGATAAACACTCTACAGGACTTGGATAAACACTCTACAGGACTTGGATAAACACTCTACAGGACTTGGATAAACACTCTACAGGACTTGGATAAACAACTAAACACTCTACAGGACTTGGATAAACACTCTACAGGACTTGGATAAACACTCTACAGGACTTGGATAAACACTCTACAGGACTTGGATAACACTCTACAGGACTTGGATAAACACTCTACAGGACTTGGATAAACACTCTACAGGACTTGGATAAACACTCTACAGGACTTGGATAAACACTCTACAGGACTTGGATAAACACTCTACAGGACTTGGATAAACACTCTACAGGACTTGGATAAACACTCTACAGGGACTTGGATAAACACTCTACAGGACTTGGATAAACACTCTACAGGACTTGGATAAACACTCTACAGGACTTGGATAAACACTCTACAGGACTTGGATAAACACTCTACAGGACTTGGATAAACAACTAAACACTCTACAGGACTTGGATAAACACTCTACAGGACTTGGATAAACACTCTACAGGACTTGGATAAAACACTCTACAGGACTTGGATAAACACTCTACAGGACTTGGATAAACATCTACCAAGGACTTGATAACAATCTAACGCTACAGGACTTTGGGATAGACACTCTACACGTGGAACTTGGATAAACAAACTAAACACTCGACAGGACTTGGATAAACAACTAAACACTCAAACAGGACTTGCGCATAAACAAACTAAACACTCTACAGGACTTGGATAAACAACTAAACCACTCTACAGGGACTTGGATAAACACTCTAACAGGACTTCGGATAAACACTCTACAGGACTTGGATAAAACACTCTACAGGACTTGGATAAAACCCTCTACAGGTACTTGGATAAAACACTAAACCCTCTACAGGACTTGGATAAACAAACTAAACAACTCTAACTAGGACTTGGATAAAACACTCTACAGGACTTGGATAAACCACTCGGACAGGACTTGGATAAACCCTCTACAGGACATGGGATAAAACAACTAAACCCTCTACCAGGAACTGTGGAATAACAACTAAACCCTCTACAGGACTTGGATAAACAGTCTACAGGACTTGGATAAAACACTCTACAGGACTTGGATAAAACAACCAAAACCCTCGACAGGACTTGGATAAACACTCTACAGGACTTGGATAAACACTCTACAGGACTTGGATAAACAACCAAACCCTCTACAGGACTTGATAAACACTCTACAGGACTTGGATAAACACTCTACAGGACTTGGATAAACAACTAAACCCTCTACAGGACTTGGATAAACACTCTACAGGACTTGGATAAACACTCTACAGGACTTGGATAAACAACTAAACCCTCTACAGGACTTGGATAAACACTCTACAGGACTTGGATAGACACTCTACAGGACTTGGATAAACACTCTACAGGACTTGGATAAACACTCTCTACAGGACTTGGATAAACACTCTACAGGACTTGGAATAAACAACTAAACTCTCTACAGGACTTGGATAAACAACTAAACACTCTACAGGACTTGGATAAACACTCTACAGGACTTGGATAAACAACTACTAAACACTCTACAGGACTTGGATAAACAACTAAACTCTCTACAGGACTTGGATAAACAACTAAACACTCTACAGGACTTGGATAAAACACTCTACAGGACTTGGATAAACACTCTACAGGACTTGGATAAACACTCTACAGGACTTGGATAACAACTAAACACTCTACAGGACTTGGATAGACACTCTACAGGACTTGGATAAACAACTAAACACTCTACAGGACTTGGATAAACAACTAAACACTCTACAGGACTTGGATAAACAACTAAACACTCTACAGGACTTGGATAAACACTCTACAGGACTTGGATAAACACTCTACAGGACTTGGATAACAACTAAACCCTCTACAGGACTTGGATAAACAACTAAACCCTCTACAGGACTTGGATAAACACTCTACAGGACTTGGATAAACACTCTACAGGACTTGGATAAACAACCAAACCCTCTACAGGACTTGGATAAACACTCTACAGGACTTGGATAAACACTCTACAGGACTTGGATAAACACCAAACCCTCTACAGACTTGGATAAACACTCTACAGGACTTGGATAAACACTCTACAGGACTTGGATAAACAACTAAACCTCTACAGGACTTGGATAAACACTCTACAGGACTTGGATAGAACACTCTACAGGACTTGGATAAACAACTAAACCCTCTACAGGACTTGATAAACACTCTACAGGACTTGGATGAACACTCTACAGGACTTGGATAAACACTCTCTACAGGACGTTGGATACAACAACTAAACTCTCTACAGGACTTGGATAAACAACTAAACACTCTACAGGACTTGGATAACACTCTACAGGACTTGGATAAACAACTAAACACTCTACAGGACTTGGATAAACAACTAAACACTCTACAGGACTTGATAAACAACTAAACTCTCTACAGACTTGGATAAACAACTAAACATCTACAGGACTTGGATAAACACTCTACAGGACTTGGATAAAAAACTAAACACTCTACAGGACTTGGATAAACAACTAAACACTCTACAGGACTTGGATAAACAACTGAACACTCTACAGGACTTGGATAAACTCTCTACAGGACTTGGATAAACAACTAACACTCTACAGGACTTGGATAGACACTCTACAGGACTTGGATAAACAACTAAACACTCTACAGGACTTGGATAAACACTCTACAGGACTTGGATAAACACTCTACAGGACTTGAATAAACTCTCTACAGGACTTGGATAAACACTCTACAGGACTTGGATAAACAACTAAACACTCTACAGGACTTGGATAAACAACTAAACACTCTACAGGACTTGGATAAACACTCTACAGGACTTGGATAAACAACTAAACACTCTACAGGACTTGGATAAACAACTAAACACTCTACAGGACTTGGATAAACACTACAGGACTTGGATAAACAACTAAACCCTCTACAGGACTTGGATAAACAACTAAACACTCTACAGGACTTGGATAGACACTCTACAGGACTTGGATAAACACTCTACAGGACTTGGATAAACACTCTACAGGACTTGGATAAACAACTAAACACTCTACAGGACTTGGATAAACACTCTACAGGACTTGGATAAACACTCTACAGGACTTGGATAGACACTCTACAGGACTTGGATAAACACTCTCTACAGGACTTGGATAAACACTCTCTACAGGACTTGGATAAACACTCTCTACAGGACTTGGATAAACACTTAGACACAATAAAGGTGAAAATAAAATGCTTACCATTTCTTGTCTTAGGAGTCGCATGTTGCTCTGCAGACTCTGGGTGGAGGACATGTCTTCGACATGGCCAGGCCAGTGTTGATGAATAGGTATATGAGAAACGAGACCAAGTCGAGACGCTGGACAAGGCGGATACGGTATAGTAAAGGCCGTTTATTCAAGAGTAATGATATCTGGCAATTACGTGCACGGCTCCTTTCGTCAAGTTCTCATGCGAACCATTGGAAAAAGAAAGAGGCCGGTCACAATCGTACAGTTAATTTTATACATTGAAATGACGTAGGTAGATTCTAGTAGTCCTGGCTTTCTGATAGGTTGTTTGCAGATGATAGACAGTCTCCTCCAGCCTGGTGTCAGTATCCCATCGGTTCTCGACGGAGTTCTTTGTCTTTGGATCCCATCCAGAAGGGGAGGGGCTGCGTGTGTGTGCGTTCCTGTCTTGGCAATCCTGTGTGTCTTTCCAGTGAGTGCGTGTGTGAGAGATTCTGTATGGCCCTTCCATGTTTTACTGTGAAAATACGTTGCTATGTGTTGTCACAGTTATAGCAATGCAATAGCAGTATGCTGGTCATTTGCATAGGAAATAGCACTTCATTACAAATCCCCCTTTTCAACGTCTCCTAAGAGACGTGACATGAATTAAAAGCAAGTAAAATGTATAGTCCCCCTCTTTACGTCTCGAAAGAGACGTGACAACTACTCATATGTGCATGTTTCAAACTCCACCAGAGGATCCTCCTGTTGTAGGAGGGGGAACATCAGTGCAGGGTCATTATTTGGTGGAATAGCAGAAGTAATAACACGAAAAAGCAGGGAGCGGGCACATGGGATGCAACAACAGCCACAGAGGGTTAATATAGCAATGAACACAGAGATAGAGACCAGAATAGTAGATACCAAGACCTTATATTTACCAAATGCATCCATCCAGGAGTCCCACATGCTGGTATCAACCCCAGAGTGGGATTTCATTTTACCATTAAGGGTACGCAGGCCTTCTAACGCCAAAGTGAGGCTGCCATCAGAGGCTGTGTTATTAGGGATAAATGTGCAACATTGCTCCCCAAACATAAAACATATCCCACCCTTCTCAGCCAGCAACATGTCAACGGCAATGCGATTTTGAAAAGCCATAAGTGAGGTGGCAGCCAGTTGACCATGTACGGCCTCAAAACCTTGTTGAGTCCAGTTACCAAATTTTTGGACATTGAAATGTATATAGTTAATGCGGTCAACATTTTTATTCACAGTGCACCACCAGCAGAGAGATGATTCAAAACCTGCGGCGACCTGGTCCACCAGCTTGTACTCATCAGGGACCCCCCTAGGAACCCCTATGGCATCAATATATGTGGGATCCCCACCAGTCGGGGCTGCTTCCCGCTTGGTTCTGGTAGGCAGAAACTGTGGGTCCAAGCCTGTATCCGGGTCACGGCACCAATGTAACAGTATAACTTTAAACCGTCCCCTCGCCCATACCCGGGCGCGAACCAGGGACTCTCTGCACACATCAACAGTCACCCTCGAAGCATCGTTACCAATCGCTCCACAAAAGCCGCGGCCCTTGCAGAGCAAGGGGAACCACTACTTCAAGGTCTCAGAGCAAGTGACGTCACCGATTGAAACGCTATTTAGCGCACACCGCTAACTAAGCTAGCCGTTTCACATCCGTTACACTCACCCCCCTTTTGACCTCCTCCTTTTCCGCAGCAACCAGTGATCCGGGTCAACAGCATCAATGTATAAAATTAACTGTACGATTGTGACCGGCCTCTTTCTTTTTCCAATGGTTCGCATGAGAACTTGACGAAAGGAGCCGTGCACGTAATTGCCAGATATCATTACTCTTGAATAAACGGCCTTTACTATACCGTATCCGCCTTGTCCAGCGTCTCGACTTGGTCTCGTTTCTCATATACCTATTCATCAACACCAGTCCCACTCGTCTCTACCAAGTCCTGTGTGGTGTCTTTCATCATCCTTCCATCTGGGGTAAAAGGAAACAGACTCTCTGGAATCTCCCGACCCATCTTTCTCTCTATCTCGCTCAGATCCGTTCCGATGGTAATATCCATTACATAGGAAATACACACTCTTCACCTGATAATAGTCCACGGTAATATAACGTCATAGACTACTGTTACGTAAAGTTGTGCTGTTCCAGGCCACGCGTGTAATAAACGCGTCAGAGATCTGGCTGCGACCAATGGAAAGATACATTCGATTCCCTCTCGATGCCAGCTGACTTGAACGTACTTTTGAAATGCATTTATCGGCGAACATAAAGATAATGCATTAACAAACATTAAATGTGGTAGAGGAGGAGATGCATTTCCATATGAGGAATTCCAGACGGCCAGTGGCAACCACAGGAATTCATGTTAACGTCATTCAGCCAGCCAGCCCTATAACTGTGGGAACGAAGCATAGACTGACACAAAGCTCGAGGGGTGGGTGTTCAACTGTGTGTGAACACTTGACTGTAGAGGTGAGTCACCCCGCTCAACACCATTGTGCTTAAACACGCTGCTCAATTTGACACAATCTGCATACATTCTAGTAAGATTTAGGACCTTTCAGCATTCATATTATATCATTACACACAATAATAATAATAAACATATTTGAATATTGGGAAAATAGTTGACTTCCCCATAAGCGTCACACCAATCAATAACAGTGCGCACTTGTGGCGTGCGACGTTCTTTGGCCGAATCATAGAGATACATAGAGGACTCGTCTTTGTATCTCTGCTATTAGGGCATATGTGACAGCATGGGCAACGCTATTGAGGCTTTTCTAATTTTAAAGTAGTCCATTTTCTTATTCGATTGGACATGACTCCAACAGGGTCACAAGGAGGGATCAGCCAATGAAGTTGAAAGTCCCACCCGGTTGACTACATTAAAATGGTGGAATCCCTCAATGGCGCGGCCTATGTTAATACATTCCTATTGGCTACTAGAGGCCTCTATCATTCTCTATGGGCTGAGCGCGAGGAAAACAGTTGATCAGAACCAGGAAATAGTCATGAGTTTGAACTGTTTGTTAGACCGCGCTAAACAACGACAAAACACGAGTAAGTTGCAAATATATGTATGTCCCAATAAATATAGACAATAAATATAGACCCCCTATGTTAATAACAAGTATGTGTTTTCCTACTGAATTGTAGGATGTGGAAACGGTGACAAATGCAGAAAAATGATAAAAACCTAAACGCACTTTGGACTGTCACTGTAGATCCCATTGTAGCCTATTGGGCTCGAGGAAGTCCTAAATAGCGATGTTACGTAGAGTAGCCTAAGAAAACACATTTACAAGTTGTAAATAGACAGGTTATATTAAGACGGGAATGTTTTAGTCCGTGAGCGGGTTGTCAAAAGAGGAGAATTTGCATTTTTCTAAATTTAAATGCGTAAGTGATTTCAGACCTACTGGCTACGGTCCACATCGTCTCTGGCAACCGGAATATATTAGTTTTCTTATTAGCAGGCGGCCAATTTTCATTTGAATAGTTTTTCTTCCATTACTGTCACATAAAGCATGTTAATGTGGTGCCTTGGGTTCAGACTAGCAGCTACAATGTCTGTCTGATGGGTGGTGCTGTGAAATGTAGGACAGTATGTCTGTCTGATGGGTGGTGCTGTGGCCTGTCTGATGGGTGGTGCTGTGAAATGTAGGACAGTATGTCTGTCTGATGGGTGGTGTTGTGGCCTGTCTGATGGGTGGTGGTGTGAAGTGTAGGACAGTATGTCTGATGGGTGGTGTTGTGTTGTGAAGTGTAGGACAGTATGCCTGTCTGATGGGTGGTGCTGTGAAGTGTAGGACAGTATACCTGTCTGATGGGTGGTGGTGTGAAGTGTAGGACAGTATGTCTGTCTGATGGGTGGTGTTGTGTTGTGAAGTGTAGGACAGTATGTCTGTCTGATGGGTGGTGCTGTGAAGTGTAGGACAGTATGTCTGTCTGATGGGTGGTGCTGTGAAGTGTAGGACAGTATGTCTGTCTGATGGGTGTTGTGAAGCGTAGGACAGTATGTCTGTCTGATGGGTGGTGTTGTGAAGTGCAGGACAGTATGCCTGTCTGATGGGTGGTGCTGTGAAGTGTAGGACAGTATGTCTGTCTGATGGGTGGTGCTGTGAAGTGTAGGACAGTATGCCTGTCTGATGGGTGGTGTTGTGTTGTGAAGCGTAGGACAGTATGCCTGTCTGATGGGTGGTGTTGTGTTGTGAAGCGTAGGACAGTATGTCTCTGGTGGGCGGTGTTGTGTTCTGAAGCGTAGGACAGTATGCCTGTCTGATGGGTGGTGTTGTGTTGTGAAGCGTAGGACAGTATGTCTCTGGTGGGCGGTGTTGTGTTCTGAAGCGTAGGACAGTATGCCTGTCTGATGGGTGGTGTTGTGAAGCGTAGGACAGTATATTCTCCACCAGAGGGCGCCCCATACACTGTTATGAAGGAACTGCTGACTACAGTAGTAGTCAGAGGCCCATATCCACAAAACCCCTCAGGGTCTCAGTCTCCGTGGAAACGGGCCAAAGGGTAGTGAATGTTATGAAAACACAGACCAAGCCGCTCGGGACACCGGTTTTCAAAACCAGTACAACTTTATTAAAGGAGGGAGAAGAAATACAAACAGCATAAACTATAAACAGGGTTCTGGTTTAATAGCACCCTAACCTAAATATAGTGCACTACTGTTGACCAGAACTCTATGGGTAACCCAGGGCACCCTAACCTAAATATAGTGCACTACTGTTGACCAGAACTCTATGGGTAACCCAGGGCACCCTAACCTAAATATAGTGCACTACTGTTGACCAGAACTCTATGGGTAACCCAGGGCACCCTCACCTAAATATAGTGCACTACTGTTGACCAGAACTCTATGGGTAACCCAGGGCACCCTAACCTAAATATAGTGCACTACTGTTGACCAGACCCTATGGGTAACCCAGGGCACCCTAACCTAAATATAGTGCACTACTGTTGACCAGAACTCTATGGGTAACCCAGGGCACCCTCACCTAAATATAGTGCACTACTGTTGACCAGAACTCTATGGGTAACCCAGGGCACCCTCACCTAAATATAGTGCACTACTGTTGACCAGAACTCTATGGGTAACCCAGGGCACCCTAACCTAAATATAGTGCACTACTGTTGACCAGACCCTATGGGTAACCCAGGGCACCCTAACCTAAATATAGTGCACTACTGTTGACCAGAACTCTATGGGTAACCCAGGGCACCCTAACCTAAATATAGTGCACTACTGTTGACCAGAACTCTATGGGTAACCCAGGGCACCCTAACCTAAATATAGTGCACTACTGTTGACCAGAACTCTATGGGTAACCCAGGGCACCCTAACCTAAATATAGTGCACTACTGTTGACCAGAACTCTATGGGTAACCCAGGGCACCATTCCCTCTATAGTACACTACTGTTGACCAGAACTCTATGGGTAACCCAGGGCACCCTAACCTAAATATAGTGCACTACTGTTGACCAGAACTCTATGGGTAACCCAGGGCACCATTCCCTCTATAGTGCACTACTGTTGACCAGAACTCTATGGGTAACCCAGGGCACCCTAACCTAAATATAGTGCACTACTGTTGACCAGAACCCTATGGGTAACCCAGGGCACCTTCACCTAAATATAGTGCACTACTGTTGACCAGAACCCTATGGGTAACCCAGGGCACCCTAACCTAAATATAGTGCACTACTGTTGACCAGAACTCTATGGGTAACCCAGGGCACCCTAACCTAAATATAGTGCACTACTGTTGACCAGAACTCTATGGGTAACCCAGGGCACCATTCCCTCTATAGTGCACTACTGTTGACCAGAACTCTATGGGTAACCCAGGGCACCCTAACCTAAATATAGTGCACTACTGTTGACCAGAACTCTATGGGTAACCCAGGGCACCCTAACCTAAATATAGTACACTACTGTTAACCAGAACCCTATGGGTAACCCAGGGCACCCTAACCTAAATATAGTGCACTACTGTTGACCAGAACTCTATGGGTAACCCAGGGCACCCTAACCTAAATATAGTGCACTACTGTTGACCAGACCCTATGGGTAACCCAGGGCACCCTAACCTAAATATAGTGCACTACTGTTGACCAGAACTCTATGGGTAACCCAGGGCACCCTAACCTAAATATAGTGCACTACTGTTGACCAGAACTCTATGGGTAACCCAGGGCACCCTAACCTAAATATAGTGCACTACTGTTGACCAGAACTCTATGGGTAACCCAGGGCACCCTAACCTAAATATAGTGCACTACTGTTGACCAGACCCTATGGGTAACCCAGGGCACCCTAACCTAAATATAGTGCACTACTGTTGACCAGAACCCTATGGGTAACCCAGGGCACCCTAACCTAAATATAGTGCACTACTGTTGACCAGAACTCTATGGGTAACCCAGGGCACCTTCACCTAAATATAGTGCACTACTGTTGACCAGAACTCTATGGGTAACCCAGGGCACCCTAACCTAAATATAGTGCACTACTGTTGACCAGAACTCTATGGGTAACCCAGGGCACCCTAACCTAAATATAGTGCACTACTGTTGACCAGAACTCTATGGGTAACCCAGGGCACCCTAACCTAAATATAGTGCACTACTGTTGACCAGAACTCTATGGGTAACCCAGGGCACCATTCCCTCTATAGTGCACTACTGTTGACCAGAACTCTATGGGTAACCCAGGGCACCCTAACCTAAATATAGTGCACTACTGTTGACCAGAACCCTATGGGTAACCCAGGGCACCTTCACCTAAATATAGTGCACTACTGTTGACCAGAACTCTATGGGTAACCCAGGGCACCCTAACCTAAATATAGTGCACTACTTTTAACCAGAACTCTATGGGTAACCCAGGGCACCTTAACCTAAATATAGTGCACTACTGTTGACCAGAACCCTATGGGTAACCCAGGGCACCATTCCCTCTATAGTGCACTACTGTTGACCAGCACTCTATGGGTAACCAAGGGCACCATTCCCTCTATAGTGCACTACTGTTGACCAGCACTCTATGGGTAACCAAGGGCACCATTCCCTCTATAGTGCACTACTGTTGACCAGCACTCTATGGGTAACCAAGGGCACCATTCCCTCTGACCAGGGAACGTATGCTAAAGTAGTGCACTAGCCTAGTGGTTAGAGTGTTGGGCCAGTATGCTAAAGTAGTGCACTAGCCTAGTGGTTAGAGTGTTTGGCCAGTATGCTAAAGGAGTGCACTAGCCTAGTGGTTAGAGTGTTGGGCCAGTATGCTAAAGTAGCGCATTAGCCTAGTGGTTAGAGTGTTGGGCCAGTATGCTAAAGTAGTGCACTAGCCTAGTGGTTAGAGTGTTGGGCCAGTATGCTAAAGTAGTGCACTAGCCTAGTGGTTAGAGTGTTGGGCCAGTATGCTAAAGCAGTGCATTAGCCTAGTGGTTAGAGTGTTGGGCCAGTATGCTAAAGTAGTGCATTAGCCTAGTGGTTAGAGTGTTGGGCCAGTATGCTAAAGTAGTGCATTAGCCTAGTGGTTAGAGTGTTGGGCCAGTATGCTAAAGTAGTGCATTAGCCTAGTGGTTAGAGTGTTGGGCCAGTATGCTAAAGCAGTGCATTAGCCTAGTGGTTAGAGTGTTGGGCCAGTATGCTAAAGCAGTGCATTGTAATTAAGAATTTGTTCTTAACTGACTTGCCTAGTTAAATAAAGGTTAAATAAAAATATATTATATAGGCTATGGTCCCTGGCCTAAAGTAGTGCACTACATAGGGAATAGGGCCCCGGCCTAAAGTAGTGCACTACATAGGGAATAGGGCCCTGGCCAGAAGTAGTGCACTATATAGGGAATAGGGCTCTGGTCAGAAGTAGTGCACTATATAGGGAATAGGGCCCTGGTCAGAAGTAGTGCACTACATAGGGAATAGGGCTCTGGTCTAAAGTAGTGCACTATATATAGTGAATAGGGTGCCATAGGGCTCTGGTCTAAAGTAGTGCACTATATAGGGAATAGGGCTCTGGTCTAAAGTAGTGCACTATATAGGGAATAGGGCTCTGGTCACTAGTAGTTCACTATATAGGGAATAGGGCTCTGGTCACTAGTAGTTCACTATATAGGGAATAGGGCTCTGGTCACTAGTAGTGCACTATATGGGGAATAGGGCTCTGGTCACTAGTAGTGCACTACATAGGGAATAGGGCTCTGGTCACTAGTAGTTCACTATATAGGGAATAGGGCTCTGGTCACTAGTAGTGCACTATATGGGGAATAGGGCTCTGGTCACTAGTAGTTCGCTATATAGGGAATAGGTCTCTGGTCACTAGTAGTTCACTATATAGGGAATAGGGCTCTGGTCACTAGTAGTGCACTATATAGGGAATAGGGCTCTGGTCACTAGTAGTTCACTACATAGGGAATAGGGCTCTGGTCACTAGTAGTTCACTATATAGGGAATAGGGCTCTGGTCACTAGTAGTGCACTATATAGGGAATAGGGCTCTGGTCACTAGTAGTGCACTACATAGTGAATAGGGTGCCGGTGGAGACACATGATCTCTACACGACAGACTGGCTCTTGTCCGTCTGTCTGTCTGAGTAGCGACGGAAGGTCTCCCCTAGCAACGGCTCCAGTCCCTCAGCCGAGCGGAAGTAGCGAGCACGCATGGCACACGCCATGACCCCCGACACCACCGCAGCCACCAGCACCGCGGCGATGATCGCTATGGTGATGATCTCAGACAGCGTGTAGGGGCGAGCTGTACGGGGGTAAGAGAGAGAAGCAACAGTTGGCTCAATAAGATACATAGATATGAGAACAGCTGAATGTGCAGGTTTTTGCTCTATCCCTGCGCTAGGGTTATCAATATTACAGTTAACAATTAGACTACAGTTACGTCCCAAATGGTATCCTATTCCGTGAGTAGTCCACACGATTGGGAATAGGGCCCTGGTCTAAAGTAGTGCACTATATAGGGAATAGGGGGCCATTTGGAATATAACCATAGAGTTCAAATGTCATACAGTCTCTGTGTATGACTCACTGTGCTGTGTGACCTATGTTCTGTCTGTCTGTGTGACTCACTGGGCCATGTGACCTCGTAGGTGTATCCCAGGTTCTCGGGGGCTGTGACGAACATCTCAGCGTTGGTGACGGGTGGCCAGAAGGGAACCATGTTGAACTGTCTGTTGTGACCAATAGGAGCATCCTCCTCCGGGTACACTGCCTCCCCTGGGGGGACGATATGAACCTTAGCCGAGAGCTGGCAGTGGCTGGGTGTGGGTCTTCAGACGCTTTCCCCATTGGTCTGTTTGACTGAATTGTTTGTGTTCTGTGATTGGTTGCAGGTGTGACATACTATACCTGGGGCGTGTCGGCTCAGCCACTCATCAAAGATGGCGTCAGTGAAGGTGTGGAGCAGGACAAAGATGGGGTCGTTAGGGGACAGGTGTGTCTGCCCTCCTGTCCCGTTGAGGAACAGGTGAGCCAGGTTATGGAGGCTGCGCACCACTGGGTCATAGCCACCCTGAGGGGCACTGTAGCCTGGAGGGAGGAGAGGAGAGAGGGGGAGGAGAGGAGAGAGAGAGAGAGGGAGGGGAGGGGAGAGGAGAGGAGAGGAGAGGAGAGGAGAGGAGAGGAGAGGAGAGGAGAGGAGAGGAGAGGAGAGACAGAGAGACAGAGAGACAGAGAGAGAGAGAGAGAGAGAGAGGGAGGGGAGGAGAGGAGAGAGAGAGAGAGAGAGAGAGAGAGAGAGAGAGAGGGAGGGGAGAGAGAGAGAGGGAAGAGAGAGAGAAGAGAAGAAGGAGAGAGAGAGGGGGGGAGGAGAGAGAGAGGGGGAGGAGAGAGAGGGGGAGGAGAGAGAGAGGGGGGGAGGAGAGAGAGAGGGGGAGGAGAGAGAGAGGGGAGAGAGAAGAGAGGAGAGGAGAGAGGAGAGAGGGAGAGGAGGGTTAGGAGGTTTGGGGTGGAGGTAGAGGAGAGGAGGGTTACTTGTGGGTCAGGATAGTTCCCTCACCCTCTACTGTGTTCCCTCACCCTCTACTGTGTTCCTGAATCCTCACCCTCTACTGTGTTCCCTCACCCTCTACTGTGTTCCTGAATCCTCACCCTCTACTGTGTTCCCTCACCCTCTACTGTGTTCCTGAATCCTCACCATCTACTGTGTTCCCTCACCTTCTACTGTGTTCCTGAATCCTCACCCTCTACTGTGTTCCTGAATCCTCTACTGTGTTCCCTCACCCTCTACTGTGTTCCTGAATCCTCACCCTCTACTGTGTTCCTGAATCCTCTACTGTGTTCCCTCACCCTCTACTGTGTTCCCTCACCCTCTACTGTGTTCCCTCACCCTCTACTGTGTTCCTGAATCCTCACCCTCTACGGTGTTCCCTCACCCTCTACTGTGTTCCCTCACCCTCTACTGTGTTCCTGAATCCTCACCCTCTACTGTGTTCCTGAATCCTCACCCTCTACTGTGTTCCTGAATCCTCTACTGTGTTCCCTCACCCTCTACTGTGTTCCCTCACCCTCTACTGTGTTCCCTCACTCTCTACTGTGTTCCCTCACCCTCTACGGTGTTCCCTCACCCTCTACTGTGTTCCCTCACCCTCTACTGTGCTCCCTCACCCTCTACTGTGTTCCTGAATACTCACCCTCTACTGTGTTCCCTCACCCTCTACTGTGTTCCCTCACCCTCTACTGTGTTCCCTCACCCTCTACTGTGTTCCCTCACCCTCTACTGTGTTCCTGAATCCTCACCCTCTACTGTGTTCCCTCACCCTCTACTGTGTTCCCTCACCCTCTACTGTGTTCCCTCACCCTCTACTGTGTTCCTGAATCCTCACCCTCTACGGTGTTCCCTCACCCTCTACTGTGTTCCTGAATCCTCACCCTCTACTGTGTTCCTGAATCCTTACCCTCTACTGTGTTCCTGAATCCTCACCCTCTACTGCGTTCCTGAATCCTTACCCTCTACCGTGTTCCTGAATCCTCACCCTCTACCGTGTTCCTGAATCCTCACCCTCTACCGTGTTCCTGAATCCTCACCCTCTACCGTGTTCCTGAATCCTCACCCTCTACCGTGTTCCTGAATCCTCACCCTCTACCGTGTTCCCTCACCCTCTACCGTGTTCCTGAATCCTCACCCTCTACCGTGTTCCCTCACCCTCTACCGTGTTCCTGAATCCTCACCCTCTACCGTGTTCCTGAATCCTCACCCTCTACCGTGTTCCTGAATCCTCACCCTCTACCGTGTTCCTGAATCCTCACCCTCTACCGTGTTCCCTCACCCTCTACTGTGTTCCTGAATCCTCACCCTCTACTGTGTTCCTGAATCCTCACCCTCTACTGCGTTCCTGAATCCTTACCCTCTACGGTGTTCCTGAATCCTCACCCTCTACCGTGTTCCCTCACCCTCTACCGTGTTCCTGAATCCTCACCCTCTACCGTGTTCCCTCACCCTCTACCGTGTTCCTGAATCCTCACCCTCTACCGTGTTCCCTCACCCTCTACCGTGTTCCTGAATCCTCACCCTCTACCGTGTTCCTGAATCCTCACCCTCTACCGTGTTCCTGAATCCTCACCCTCTACCGTGTTCCCTCACCCTCTACGGTGTTCCTGAAGCTCTCTGAAGAGGTGGAGTAGTAAGGTGGGGTATCGAAGGTTTTCAGGTCCAGACAGTCCACTACATCCTGGGGTTCAGGCAGCCTCTGCACCATGGGTCGCGCCATGTTACCGGCTGGGTTCCTCCTGATGGGACTGGTCTCTGAATCTATAGGGTCATAGGTTAGGGGTTATGGGTCACAGGTCTCTGAATCTATAGGGGTCAAAGGTTAGGTGTTAGGCATTCACAGGTCTCTGAATCTATAGGGTCATAGGTTAGGGGTTAGGCATCACAGGTCTCTGAATCTATAGGGTCATAGGTTAGGGTTTAGGGGTCACAGGTCTTTGAATCTATAGGGTCATAGGTTAGGGTTTAGGCATCACAGGTCTCTGAATCTACAGGGGTCATAGGTTAGGGGTCACAGGTTTCCAAATCTATAGGGGTCATAGGTTAGTCTTTAGGCGTCACAGGTCTCTGAATCAATACGGGTTAGGGGTCATAGGTCTCTGAATTTATAGGGCACAGAGGGTTGACATGTCAAAAACTTAACTTAGAGATGGTCAACGTCCACATTTAACATCGATGAATCACAAATGGCACCCTATTCACAGTGTAGTGCACTTCTGTTGACAGAACTCTATGGGTACCCAAGGGCACCATTCCCTCTATAGTGCATAGCTGTGTGCTGTCTATCTGTCCGTTTGAGTGTAATTCCACCTGATCAAAGAGAACCAGTAGACTGGCAGACTTCTTCCTCCTTAGCCTCATAACGCCCATATTAGGAAGTCACATGACCATAATGTGTTGTTCCCTGTGTACTGAGGTAAAGAGGATCAGCTTGGAGACAGACTGGAAAGCTACTAGATATCACTGAGCAGGTCACACACCCTCACTTCTCTCATCTTCTGTCAGGTCACAATTCTAACTCAATTCTCCCCAATCGATGCAATTTTGAATCTCTAGGAAATTGTAGGACATTTACTGAGACGAAAGTAGGGAGGAAGTGAGTGGGCCAGATTACACATACCAACCAGACTAATCTCCTAATCTGGAGTCATGTGAATGTAGATTATACTACTGAATCCTTAGTCCAGACCTTCAGAACCCTGTTGTTCATTGTGTCTTAGTTATAATTCCTTCCAAAGCCCAGAGAAATCACACGTCAGCACTACTTCTAACAGGTCCAACCAAAATCACTGTTACAGATGGTTCCCTCTATCCAGAGTGGCACAGTCTGGGGTGAGTTACTGTCAGTTTCCCTGCCCCAGATCAGTCTGGGGTGTGCTACTGTCAGTTTCCCTGCCCCAGATCAGTCTGGGGCTAGTTACCGTCAGTTTCCCTGCCCCAGATCAGTCTTGGGTTAGTTACTGTCAGTTTCCCTGCCCCAGATCAGTCTGGGGTGAGTTACTGTCAGTTTCCCTGCCCCAGATCAGTCTGGGCTTAGTTACTGTCAGTTTCCCTGTCCCAGATCAGTCTGGGGTTAGTTACTGTCAGTTTCCCTGCCCCAGATCAGTCTGGGGTTAGCTACTGTCAGTTTCCCTGCCCCAGATCAGTCTGGGGTTAGCTACTGTCAGTTTCCCTGCCCCAGATCAGTCTGGGGTGTGTTACTGTCAGTTTCCCTGCCCCAGATCAGTCTGGGGTTAGTTACTGTCAGTTTCCCTGCCCCAGATCAGTCTGGGGTTAGTTACTGTCAGTTTCCCTGCCCCAGATCAGTTTGGGGTTAGTTACTGTCAGTTTCCCTGTCCCAGATCAGTCTGGGGTTAGTTACTGTCAGTTTCCCTGCCCCAGATCAGTCTGGGGTTAGCTACTGTCAGTTTCCCTGCCCCAGATCAGTCTGGGGTTAGCTACTGTCAGTTTCCCTGCCCCAGATCAGTCTGGGGTGTGTTACTGTCAGTTTCCCTGCCCCAGATCAGTCTGGGGTTAGTTACTGTCAGTTTCCCTGCCCCAGATCAGTCTGGGGTTAGTTACTGTCAGTTTCCCTGCCCCAGATCAGTTTGGGGTTAGTTACTGTCAGTTTCCCTGCCCCAGATCAGTCTGGGGTGTGTTACTGTCAGTTTCCCTGCCCCAGATCAGTCTGGGGTTAGTTACGGTCAGTTTCCCTGCCCGAGATCAGTCTGGTGTTAGTTACTGTCAGTTTCCCTGCCCCAGATCAGTCTGGGGTTAGTTACTGTCAGTTTCCCTGCCCCAGATCAGTCTGGGGTTAGTTACTGTCAGTTTCCCTGCCTCAGATCAGTTTGGGGTTAGTTACTGTCAGTTTCCCTGTCCCAGATCAGTCTGGGGTTAGTTACTGTCAGTTTCCCTGCCCCAGATCAGTCTGGGGTTAGCTACTGTCAGTTTCCCTGCCCCAGATCAGTCTGGGGTTAGCTACTGTCAGTTTCCCTGCCCCAGATCAGTCTGGGGTGTGTTACTGTCAGTTTCCCTGCCCCAGATCAGTCTGGGGTTAGTTACTGTCAGTTTCCCTGCCCCAGATCAGTCTGGGGTTAGTTACTGTCAGTTTCCCTGCCCCAGATCAGTTTGGGGTTAGTTACTGTCAGTTTCCCTGCCCAGATCAGTCTGGGGTGTGTTACTGTCAGTTTCCCTGCCCCAGATCAGTCTGGAGTTAGTTACGGTCAGTTCCCCTGCCCGAGATCAGTCTGGGGTTAGTTACTGTCAGTTTCCCTGCCCCAGATCAGTCTGGGGTTAGTTACTGTCAGTTTCCCTGCCCCAGATCAGTCTGGGGTTAGTTACTGTCAGTTACCCTGCATCAGATTTAGCCTAGAGCTGGACTAGAAAAGCATGCTCAGTCACCAAGCACAGGGTTAGTAAAAAGGGTTAGTCATCACTGTTACAGATGGTTCCCAGAGTGTCGTAGTGTTTACAAGGTGTTACAGATTGTTCCCAGAGTGTCGTAGTGTTGACAAGGTGTTAGGACATATAATGCTCACTGTTACAGATGGTTCCTAGAGTGTCGTAGTCCTCTACACTCTCACAGATCACCCTCCACTGGGAGAAGACAGAGTTGGGGCTGAGGCTGTTCATATCGAAGACAGACCTGGCTCCTAGGAGGTCGTCAGTACACACCTCACACTCACTGCCGCCGATGGCAAAGTTCCAGTAGGGGAGGGCAAAGGTGGCATCACCCAACATGTCCTGGAGAGGATGGAGAGATGGAGGGGATGGAGAGGATGGAGGGATGGAGAGGATGGAGAGATTGAGGGATGGAGAGATGGAGAGATGGAGAGGATGGAGAGATGGAGAGATGGAGAGATTGAGGGGATGGAGAGATGGAGAGATGGAGAGGGAGAGATGGAGAGATTGAGAGGATGGAGAGATGGAGAGATTAAGGGGGTGGAGAGATTGAGGGGGTGGAGAGATGGAGAGATTGAGGAGATGGAGAGATTAAGGGGGTGGAGAGATTGAGGAGATGGAGAGATTGAGGGGGTGGAGAGATGGAGAGATTGAGGAGATGGAGAGATTAAGGGGGTGGCGAGATACTCGATTCTGATTGGTCGAGAGAGTGTTTTACAATGTTTGAATATACGACAATATTGAGCACACACACACACACACACACACACACACACACACACACACACACACACACTCTCTCTCTTTCTTTTCTCTCTCTCTCACACACACACACACACACACACACACACACACACACACACACACACTCTCTCTCTTTCTTTTCTCTCACACACACACACACACGCACACACACTCTCTCTTTCTTTTCTCTCTCTCTCACACACACACACACACACACACACACACACTCTCTCGCTTTTCTTACACACACACACATACACTTTGTACCCCCTTCTCTCACTCACCTGCATATCTCTCTCCAGCTGCAGCAGATGGAACCTGTGCCAGGTGACGAATCCCGGGCCTTCGTGAGAAAAGTCCACACCCCCAAAGCTAGCCTGCCCCGCCCCCATGTAGGTCTTGCTGACAGAGTAGTAGTGTGTCCACACAAAGTAGTTATAGATGGTGACGTTGTCAAACTGAGGGGTGTTACCGTCCGGACCGTACACTTCCTGGTAACTGTAGAGAGGTGAGGATTTATCAATGACAATGTGGCAAAGTGGAGTTTAATGCACAACCAAGCTCCCACCCAATTCTCTAATCTCTAGCCTCTAAATCTATAACCTCTATAGCCTCCAATTCTCTAACCTCTAGCCTCCAATTCTCTAACCTCTAGCCTCCAATTCTCATACCTTTCGCCTCCAATCTGTTACCTACAGCCTCCAATTCTCTAACCTCTAGCCTCCAATTCTCTAACCTACAGCCTCCAATTCTCTAAACTCTAGCCTCCAATTCTCCAACGAATGAGATTATATTTGATCTAAACAGATGAATGTTGAATGGTGATGAAGTTTCAGTTATTTGGTTCCGATGCACAATCAGATCGAAGCAATCGATCTGCGATCATTAAGATAAGATCACAGCACCATCAAACTGGTTACCGTCGTGTGCAGATGACCAGGTCAGGGTGGACGGTCCTCTTGGCCTGGTCCAGAGAGTTCACAAACGCCTGCTTCTCTGCTGAACTCATCTGCATCACATTCCTCCTGACTGGAGAGAGAGAGGGATGGAGGGAGGCAGGGAGGATGGAGGGAGGATGGAGAGAGGGAGGGAGGGAAGCAGGGAGGGAAGCAGGGAGGGAAGCAGGGAGGGAGGGAATCAGGGAGGAGGCAGGATGGATGGAGGGAGGGGGGAAGCAGGGAGGGAGGATGGAGGGAGGGAAGCAGGGAGGAGGGAGGGAGGGAGGAGGGAGGGAGGAGGGAGGGAGGGAAGCAGGTAGGTTGGAGGGAGGGAGGGAAGCAGGGGGGAGGGAGGGAGGGAGGGAAGCAGGGAGGAGGGAGGGAGGATGGATGAAGGGAGGAGGGAGGGAGGGAAGCAGGTAGGTTGGAGGGAGGGAGGGAAGCAGGGGGGAGGGAGGGAGGATGGATGGAGGGAGGGAGGAGGGAGGGACGATGGAGGGAGGGAGGGAGGGAAGCGGGGAGGATGGATGGAGGGAGGAGGGAGGCAGGATGGAGGGAGGGAGGGAGGGAGGGAGGGAGGGAGGGAGGGAGGGAGGGAGGGAGGGAGGATGGAAGATGGAGGGAGGGAGGGAGGGAAGCAGGGAGGGAGGATGGATGGAGGGAGGGAGGGAGGGACGAGGGAGGGAAGGAGGGAGGGAGGAGGGATGGAGTGAGGGTGGGAGGATGGAGGGAGGGAGGGACGCAGGGAGGATGGAGGGAGGGAGGGAAGCAGCAGGAGGGAGGATGGATGGAGGGAGGGAGGAAGAGGGGAGGATGGAGGGAGGGAGGGAGGATGGAGGGAGGGAGGGAGGGAGGAATGGATGGATGGATGGATGGAGGGAGGGAGGGAGGGTGGATGGATGGAGGTGGGGAGGATGGATGGATGGGAGGAGGGAGGGAGGATGGAGGATGGAGAATAAATATATTTATTATCTATTTTATTTTGAAGGAAGTAGGAACGAGAGTGAAGAAAGAGACTATATCCAATCAGATAAATAAATCCACCTCCCTCTCTCTTACCCACAGATATCCTCTGATCACAGTTCGGTCCGGTGAGTCCATACCGGCACCGGCCACAGTTATACCCCGCAAAGCTCCCGTTACACCGGCACGTCCGGTTAAAGAACCTTAACGGCCAGCGTTCCCGGTCGTCCCGGCCGTCATGTGGGTACTGGGGGCCGTGGCGGTGGCTGTCGGCAGCTACGGCCACACACTGACCCCTCGCTGTGGCAGAACCACACTCGTCGTCCAGGGCTCCAGTGGGAGAGGGGCAGCACTGGCCGCTCCGTAGCCCCGCTGAGGTGACACATTCTCTGGGGAACTGTGCCAGGGTCCACGGGGTCAGAGCCACCACCACCAGGAGACCCAGACAACACATACTGGAGCAGGGAGAGAGAGATCATTACAACTCTGTATATCTACGTAATATGACATTTGTCTTTATTCTTTTGGAACTTCTATGAGTGTAATGTTTACTCTAAACGTTTATTGTTTATTTCACTTTTGTTTATTATATTCTTCACTTTCTTTGGCAATGTAAACATATGTTTCCATGCCCTTGAATTGAATTGAGAGATGGAGAGAGAGGAAGTGAGAGACAGAGGAGAGCAGAGCAGAGAGAGAGAGGGAGGAAGTGAGAGACAGAGGAGAGCAGAGCAGAGATGGAGAGAGAGGAAGTGAGAGACAGAGGAGAGCAGAGCAGAGAGAGGAAGTGAGAGACAGAGAGAGAGAGAGGAGAGCAGAGCAGAGAGAGAGAGGAAGTGAGAGACAGAGGAGAGCAGAGAGAGAGAGAGAGGAAGTGAGAGACAGAGGAGAGCAGAGAGCAGAGAGAGAGGAGAGCGTCAACAGGGATATGCATCAACAGCAACCTTGGAAAAATCCTCTGCATTATTATTAACAGCAGACTCGTACATTTCCTCAATGAAAACAATGTACTGAGCAAATGTCAAATTGGCTTTTAACCAAATTACCGTACAACAGACCATGTATTCACCCTGCACACCCTAATGACCGTACAACAGACCATGTATTCACCCTGCACACCCTAATGACCGTACAACAGACCATGTATTCACCCTGCACACCCTAATGACCGTACAACAGACCATGTATTCACCCTGCACACCCTAATTGACAAACAAACAAACCAAAACAAAGGCAAGTCTTCTCATGCTTTGTTGATTTCAAAAAAGCCTTTGACTCAATCTGGCCTGAGGGTCTGCTATACAAACTGATGGAAAGTGGTGTTGGGGGTAAAACATACGACATTATAAAATCCATGTACACAAACAAGTGTTTTTGGGGGGGGGGGGGGGGATCTGGCTAAAAATACTTGAATCAGTTATAGAACCCATTGCCCTTTATGGTTGTGGGGTCTGGGGTCCTGCTCACCAACCAAGACTTCACAAAATGGGACAAACACCAAATTGAGACTCTGCACGCAGAATTATGCAAAAATATCCTCCGTGTACAACGTAGAACACCAAATAATGCATGCAGAGCAGAATTAGGCCGATACCCACTAATTATCAAAATCCAGAAAAGAGCTGTTAAATTCTACAACCACCTAAAAGGAAGCGATTCACAAACACCAAATATATATTTTTATTTTTATTTAACTAGGCAAGTCAGTTAAGAACAAATTCTTATTTTCAATGACGGCCTAGGAACAGTGGGTTAACTGCCTTGTTCAGGACAACAGATTTTTACCTTGTCAGCTCGGAGATTCGATCTTGCAACTTTTCAGTTATTAATCCAACGCTCTAACCACTAGGCTACCCTGCCGAGAGCTGCCCTGAAACTGAGACTGCATGCAGAATTCTGCAAAAATTTCCCCCATGTACAACGTAAAACACCAAATAATGCATGCAGAGCAGAATTAGGCCGATACCCACTAATTATCAAAATCCAGAAAAGTGACCTTAAATTCTACGACCACTTAAAATGAAGCGATTCCCAAACCTTCCATAACAAAGCCCTCACCTACAGAGAGATGAACCTGGATAAGAGTCTCCTAAGCAAGCTGGTCCTGGGGCTCTGTTCACAAACACACCCCACAGAGCCCCAGGACAGCAGCACAATTAGACCCAACCAAATCATGAGAAAACAAAAAGATAATTACTTGACACATTGGAAAGAATTTACAAAAAAACAGAGCAAACTAGAATGCTATTTGGCCCTACACAGAGAGTACACAGCGGCAGAATACCTGACCACTGTGACTGACCCAAAATTAAGGAAAGCTTTGACTATGTACAGACTCAGTGAGTATAGCCTTGCTATTGAGAAAGGCTGCCGTAGACAGACATGGCTCTCAAGAGAAGACAGGCTATGTGCTCACTGCCCACAAAATGAGTTGGAAACTGAGCTGCACTTCCTAACCTCCTGCCCAATGTATGACCATATTAGAGAGACATATTTCCCTCAGATTACACAGATCCACAAAGAATTCCAAAACAAACCCGAATTTGATAAACTCCCATATCTACTGGGTGAAATTCCACAGTGTGCATCACAGCAGCAAGATGCTACAGGCGTCACTACAGACCCTGGTTCAAATCCAGACTGTATCACAGCGGTCTGAGACACTGCATCTCAGTGCTACAGGCGTCACTACAGACCCTGGTTCAAATCCAGGCTGTATCACAGCGGTCTGAGACACTGCATCTCAGTAGTAGAGGCGTCACTACAGACCCTGGTTCAAATCCAGGCTGTATCACAGCGGTCTGAGACACTGCATCTCAGTACTAGAGGCGTCACTACAGACCCTGGTTCAAATCCAGGCTGTATCACAGTGGTCTGAGACACTGCATCTCAGTGTGAGGCTGTAACACCATTGTAAATACAACCCATATTTATGCTTATTTATTTTATCTTGTGTCCTTTAGCCATTTGTACATTGTTACAACACTGTATATATATATAATATGACATTTGTAATGTCTTTACTGTTTTGAAACTTCTGTATGTGTAATGTTTACTGTTAATTTTTATTGTTTACTTCACTTTATATATTATCTACCTCACTTGCTTTGGCAATGTTAACACATGTTTCCCATGCCAATAAAGCCCCTTGAATTGATTTGCATTGAGAGAGAGAGAGACACAGAGAGAGATATGTAGTTAGAGAGTTGAAACAAAGGCTGGTCCATTTTTGAGTGCCAAGCCCAGCTCAGCCTCAGACTCCACACTCATCAGATATCAGATTATCACAAAGGATTGGAGATGTTTTCTTGCCCAAACGTATGCCAGCTTCAGCACATCCCTTTTATCTCTGAAATTAACCATTCCCTTTGTTATAATTCCCTTTATGATTCCCAATAATTCCCTTTCCCTCCGAATAACTTATCGAGCCAAAGACAACGAACAAGTTCTACTTTCTAAACCATTATCAAAAGTGTTCTAGGATTTGCAAGGACCCTGTTTACACCCCCCCCCCCCCCCCCCCAAAAAAAACCACAATCACATAAACATGTAAAAAAGCAACTAGATAACAGAGAGGATTAGACAGATTGACGGCTGTGTTGTGATTCTGTGGGTGGTTGTGCGACACACAAATCTCTCCTCCAACTAAGAGAGACAAATCATACGTGAGCTTGGTTCCACAACTGTTTATCACGAGTGGCACAGCGGTCTGAGACACTGCATCTCAGTGCTACAGGCGTCACTACAGACCCTGGTTCAAATCCAGGCTGTATCACAGCGGTCTAAGACACTGCATCTCAGTGCTAGAGGCGTCACTACAGACCCTGGTTCAAATCCAGACTGTATCACAGCGGTCTGAGACACTGCATCTCAGTGCTACAGGCGTCACTACAGACCCTGGTTCAAATCCAGGCTGTATCACAGCGGTCTGAGACACTGCATCTCAGTGCTACAGGCGTCACTACAGACCCTGGTTCAGCGGTCTGACACACTGCATCTCAGTGCTACAGGCGTCACTACAGACCCTGGTTCAAATCCAGGCTGTATCACAGTGGTATGAGACACTGCATCTCAGTGCTACAGGCGTCACTACAGACCCTGGTTCAAATCCAGGCTGTATCACAGTGGTCTGAGACACTGCATCTCAGTGCTACAGGCGTCACTACAGACCCTGGTTCAAATCCAGTCTATATCACAGCGGTCTAAGACACTGCATCTCAGTGCTACAGGCGTCACTACAGACCCTGGTTCAAATCCAGTCTATATCACAGCGGTCTAAGACACTGCATCTCAGTGCTACAGGCGTCACTACAGACCCTGGTTCAAATCCAGGCTGTATCACAGAGGTCTAAGACACTGCATCTCAGTGCTACAGGCGTCACTACAGACCCTGGTTCAAATCCAGGCTGTATCACAGCGGTCTAAGACACTGCATCTCAATGCTACAGGCGTCAAATCAAATCAAATTTTATTTGTCACATACACATGGTTAGCAGATGTTAATGCGAGTGTAGCGAAATGCTTGTGCTTCTAGTTCCGACAATGCAGTAATAACCAACAAGTAATCTAACTAACAATTCCAAAACTACTGTCTTATACACAGTGTAAGGGGATAAAGAATATGTACATAAAGATATATGAATGAGTGATGGTACAGAGCAGCATAGGCAAGATACAGTAGATGGTATCGAGTACAGTATATACATATGAGATGAGTATGTAAACATAGTGTCACTACAGACACCCTGGTTCAAATCCAGACTGTATCACAGCGGTCTGAGACACTGCATCTCAGTAGTAGAGGCGTCACTACAGACCCTGGTTCAAATCCAGACTATATCACAGCGGTCTAAGACACTGCATCTCAGTGCTACAGGCGTCACTACAGACCCTGGTTCAAATCCAGTCTATATCACAGCGGTCTAAGACACTGCATCTCAGTGCTACAGGCGTCACTACAGACCCTGGTTCAAATCCAGTCTATATCACAGCGGTCTAAGACACTGCATCTCAGTGCTACAGGCATCACTACAGACCCTGGTTCAAATCCAGGCTATATCACAGCGGTCTGAGACACTGCATCTCAGTGCTACAGGCGTCACTACAGACCCTGGTTCATATCCAGGCTGTATCACAGCGGTCTGAGACACTGCAACTCAGTGCTACAGGCATCACTACAGACCCTGGTTCAGCGGTCTGACACACTGCATCTCAGTGCTACAGGCGTCACTACAGACCCTGGTTCAAATCCAGGCTGTATCACAGAGGTCTAAGACACTGCATCTCAGTGCTACAGGCGTCACTACAGACCCTGGTTCAAATCCAGGCTGTATCACAGCGGTCTAAGACACTGCATCTCAATGCTACAGGCGTCAAATCAAATCAAATTTTAATGTCACTTACACATGGTTAGCAGATGTTAATGCGAGTGTAGCGAAATGCTTGTGCTTCTAGTTCCGACCATGCAGTAATATCTAACAAGTAATCTAACCTAACAATTTCACAACAATGACCTTATACACACAAGTGTAAAGGGATAAAGAATATGTACATAAAGATATATGAATGAGTGATGGTACAGAGCGGCATAGGCAAGATACAGTAGATGGTATCGAGTACAGTATATACATATGAGATGAGTATGTAAACATAGTGTCACTACAGACACCCTGGTTCAAATCCAGACTGTATCACAGCGGTCTGAGACACTGCATCTCAGTAGTAGAGGCGTCACTACAGACCCTGGTTCAAATCCAGACTATATCACAGCGGTCTGAGACACTGCATCTCAGTAGTAGAGGCGTCACTACAGACCCTGGTTCAAATCCAGTCTATATCACAGCGGTCTAAGACACTGCATCTCAGTGCTACAGGCGTCACTACAGACCCTGGTTCAAATCCAGTCTATATCACAGCGGTCTAAGACACTGCATCTCAGTGCTACAGGCGTCACTACAGACCCTGGTTCAAATCCAGTCTATATCACAGCGGTCTAAGACACTGCATCTCAGTGCTACAGGCATCACTACAGACCCTGGTTCAAATCCAGGCTATATCACAGCGGTCTGAGACACTGCATCTCAGTGCTACAGGCGTCACTACAGACCCTGGTTCATATCCGGGCTGTATCACAGCGGTCTGAGACACTGCAACTCAGTGCTACAGGCATCACTACAGACCCTGGTTCAAATCCAGGCTATATCACAGCGGTCTGAGACACTGCATCTCAGTGCTACAGGCGTCACTACAGACCCTGGTTCAAATCCAGGCTGTATCACAGCGGTCTGAGACACTGCATCTCAGTGCTACAGGCGTCACTACAGACCCTGGTTCAAATCCAGGCTGTATCACAGCGGTCTAAGACACTGCATCTCAGTGCTACAGGCGTCACTACAGACCCTGGTTCATATCCAGGCTGTATCACAGCGGTCTGAGACACTGCATCTCAGTAGTAGAGGCGTCACTACAGACCCTGGTTCAAATCCAGACTGTATCACAGCGGTCTGAGACACTGCATCTCAGTAGTAGAGGCGTCACTACAGACCCTGGTTCAAATCCAGAATGTATCACAGCGGTCTGAGACACTGCATCTCAGTAGTAGAGGCGTCACTACAGACCCTGGTTCAAATCCAGGCTGTATCACAGCGGTCTGAGACACTGCATCTCAGTGCTACAGGCGTCACTACAGACCCTGGTTCAAATCCAGGCTGTATCACAGCGGTCTGAGACACTGCATCTCAGTGCTACAGGCGTCACTACAGACCCTGGTTCATATCCAGGCTGTATCACAGCGGTCTGAGACACTGCATCTCAGTAGTAGAGGCGTCACTACAGACCCTGGTTCAAATCCAGACTGTATCACAGCGGTCTAAGACACTGCATCTCAGTAGTAGAGGTGTCACTACAGACCCTGGTTCAAATCCAGTCTGTATCACAGCGGTCTGAGACACTGCATCTCAGTGCTACAGGCGTCACTACAGACCCTGGTTCAAATCCAGGCTGTATCACAGCGGTCTGAGACACTGCATCTCAGTGCTACAGGCATCACTACAGACCCTGGTTCAGCGGTCTGACACACTGCATCTCAGTGCTACAGGCGTCACTACAGACCCTGGTTCAAATCCAGTCTGTATCACAGCGGTCTAAGACACTGCATCTCAGTGCTACAGGCGTCACTACAGACCCTGGTTCAAATCCAGTCTGTATCACAGCGGTCTGAGACACTGCATCTCAGTGCTACAGGCGTCACTACAGACCCTGGTTCAGCGGTCTGACACACTGCATCTCAGTGCTACAGGCGTCACTACAGACCCTGGTTCAAATCCAGTCTGTATCACAGCGGTCTAAGACACTGCATCTCAGTGCTACAGGCGTCACTACAGACCCTGGTTCAGCGGTCTGACACACTGCATCTCAGTGCTACAGGCGTCACTACAGACCCTGGTTCAAATCCAGTCTGTATCACAGCGGTCTGACACACTGCATCTCAGTGCTACAGGCGTCACTACAGACCCTGGTTCAAATCCAGACTGTATCACAGCGGTCTGAGACACTGCATCTCAGTAGTAGAGGTGTCACTACAGACCCTGGTTCAAATCCAGACTGTATCACAGCGGTCTGAGACACTGCATCTCAGTGCTACAGGCGTCACTACAGACCCTGGTTCAAATCCAGTCTGTATCACAGCGGTCTAAGACACTGCATCTCAGTGCTACAGGCGTCACTACAGACCCTGGTTCAGCGGTCTGACACACTGCATCTCAGTGCTACAGGCGTCACTACAGACCCTGGTTCAAATCCAGGCTGTATTAGAGTCCCATAGTGAGATCCAGCGTCGTCTGGGTTTTGTAAACCGTCAATATAAATAATCATTTGTTCTTAACTGACTTGTTCAATAAAGTTTTTTTAAATGTTTTAAAATCCCACCGCCAATAAGATTCTCAGTTTCTCTCAGTGATGTTTCACAGAATGGAAACTAGGTCCAGCTGTCTGACGAAGGAGAATCTCCTTCACCCATAAACTCAATCCGCTGTCTTTGTAGCCTACTATAAATAAACCAGCGATCTGTTGTTCTCCCATATAATACCAGACAATTTAAATGTCTATAGACCCATAAAATAAATATCAGTATATAATTCCTTATCAAGCCTGTCGCTGTGTTTCATTAGTTAGCTAGGCAAGTCAGTAAAGAACACACAGACTAGGAACAGTGGGTTAACTGCTTTGTTCAGGAGCAGAACGACAGAGATTTACCTAGTCAGCTCGGGGATTTGATCTAGCAACCTTCTGGTTACTAGTCCAATGCTCTAACCACTAGGCTACTAGGCTACCTGCCGCCCCTCTAACCACTAGGCTACCTGCCGCCCCTCTAACCACTAGGCTACCTGCCGCCACTCTAACCACTAGGCTACTAGGCTACCTGCCGCCCCTCTAACCACTAGGCTACTAGGCTACCTGCCGCCCCTCTAACCACTAGGCTACCTGCCGCCCCTCTAACCACTAGGCTACTAGGCTACCTGCCGCCCCTCTAACCACTAGGCTACCTGCCGCCCCTCTAACCACTAGGCTACTAGGCTACCTGCCGCCCCTCTATCCACTAGGCTACCTGCCGCCCCTCTAACCACTAGGCTACCTGCCGACCCTCTATCCACTAGGCTACTAGGCTACCTGCCGCCCCTCTATCCACTAGGCTACTAGGCTACCTGCCGCCCCTCTAACCACTAGGCTACCTGCCACCCCTCTAACTACTAGGCTACCTGCCGCCCCTCTAACCACTAGGCTACCTGCCGCCCCTCTAACCACTAGGCTACCTGCCGCCCCTCTAACCACTAGGCTACCTGCCGCCCCTCTAACCACTAGGCTACCTGCCGCCCCTCTAACCACTAGGCTACCTGCCGCCCCTCTAACCACTAGGCTACCTGCCGCCCCTCTAACCACTAGGCTACCTGCCGCCCCTCTAACCACTAGGCTACCTGCCGCCCCTCTAACCACTAGGCTACCTGCCGCCCCTCTAACCACTAGGCTACCTGCCGCCCCCTCTAACCACTAGGCTACCTGCCGCCCCTCTATCCACTAGGCTACCTGCCGCCCCTCTAATCACTAGGCTACCTGCCGCCCCTCTAACCACTAGGCTACCTGCCGCCCCTCTAACCACTAGGCTACCTGCCGCCCCTCTAACCACTAGGCTACCTGCCGCCCCTCTAACCACTAGGCTACCTGCCTCCCCTCTAACCACTAGGCTACCTGCCGCCCCTCTAACCACTAGGCTACCTGCCGCCCCTCTAACCACTAGGCTACCTGCCGCCCCTCTAACCACTAGGCTACCTGCCGCCCCTCTAACCACTAGGCTACCTGCCGCCCCTCTAACCACTAGGCTACCTGCCGCCCCTCTAACCACTAGGCTACCTGCCGCCCCTCTAACCACTAGGCTACCTGCCGCCCCTCTAACCACTAGGCTACCTGCCGCCCCTCTAACCACTAGGCTACCTGCCGCCCCTCTAACCACTAGGCTACCTGCCGCCCCTCTATCCACTAGGCTACCTGCCGCCCCTCTAACCACTAGGCTACCTGCCGCCCCTCTAACCACTAGGCTACCTGCCGCCCCTCTAACCACTAGGCTACCTGCCGCCCCTCTAACCACTAGGCTACCTGCCTCCCCTCTAACCACTAGGCTACCTGCCGCCCCTCTAACCACTAGGCTACCTGCCGCCCCTCTAACCACTAGGCTACCTGCCGCCCCTCTAACCACTAGGCTACCTGCCGCCCCCTCTAACCACTAGGCTACCTGCCGCCCCTCTAACCACTAGGCTACCTGCCGCCCCTCTAACCACTAGGCTACCTGCCGCCCCTCTAACCACTAGGCTACCTGCCGCCCCTGTATCGTAGTGACATATCAATAAGATACAAATATACAGATCATACAAAATCAATGATGGTAAGTCAATAAATGAGTTAAATAGATGAATTAATTAACAACTAACCTGTTGTTGTCTCCTACCTGTTGTTGTCTCCTACCTGTTGCTGTCTCCTACCTGTTGCTGTCTCCTACCTGTTGCTGTCTCCTACCTGTTGCTGTCTCCTACCTGTTGCTGTCTCCTACCTGTTGCTGTCTCCTACCTGTTGCTGTCTCCTACCTGTTGTTGTCTCCTACCTGTCGCTGTCTCCTACCTGTTGCTGTCTCCTACCTGTTGCTGTCTCCTACCTGTGGTAGTGCCTACCTGTTGTTGTTTCCTACCTGTTGCTGTCTCCTACCTGTTGCTGTCTCCTACCTGTTGCTGTCTCCTACCTGTTGCTGTCTCCTACCTGTTGTTGTATCCTACCTGTTGCTGTCTCCTACCTGTTGTTGTATCCTACCTGTTGTTGTATCCTACCTGTTGCTGTCTCCTACCTGTTGTTGTATCCTACCTGTTGTTGTATCCTACCTGTTGTTGTCTCCTACCTGTTGTTGTATCCTACCTGTTGTTGTATCCTACCTGTTGTTGTATCCTACCTGTTGTTGTATCCTACCTGTTGTTGTATCCTACCTGTTGTTGTATTCTACCTGTTGTTGTATCCTACCTGTTGTTGTATCCTACCTGTGGTAGTGCATGCTGTTCCTCTGTCTCAGTCCAACTGATCACCCACTAGGGACGGCCCATTGGCCCCTTCTCTCTCATATAGCCTACTGCTCACACACACACACTCTGCCGCATGACTAGGCCTTTCCTCCCTGAGCTCCACACACACACACACACACACACACACACACACACACACAAACAAACCTCGTGATTCAACCCAACCCAGCTGGAGGCCAATCTGGGAGTTCACTCACACACGGACCGAGATCCTACTACCATGGAACCCCCCCCCCCACCCCCCCCACCCTGAGGAAATACCCCAGGACGGCCCATACCTCAGAAGATGATTTTACGTCAATCAACAAAATGGCCGTCAGAAAGGCTGTAGTTTGGTATTGTGGTATTTGATTAGGATCCCCATGAGCTGTTTCTAAAGCAGCTTCCTGGCGTTCCACACAAAACACGAACCTTAACCCAATACAGAACATCAATAGACAAGAACAGATGAAGGACAGAAATACATTTAAATAAATATATTTAAAAAGGCACCCGTAGCCACCACTATCAATAGACATTACAGATCAATAGACATTACAGATCAATAGACATTACAGATCAATAGACATTACATATCAATACACACTACATATCAATACACACTACCTATCAATACACATTACATATCAATACACATTACAGATCAATAGACATTACAGATCAATACACACTACATATCAATACACACTACCTATCAATACACACTACCTATCAATACACACTACATATCAATACACACTACCTATCAATACACATTACATATCAATACACACTACCTATCAATACACACTACATATCAATACACACTACCTATCAATACACACTACCTATCAATACACATTACATATCAATACACACTACATATCAATACACACTACATATCAATATACACTACATATCAATACACACTACATATCAATACACACTACCTATCAATACACACTACCTATCAATACACACTACATATCAATACACATTACCTATCAATACACACTACATATCAATACACACCACATATCAATACACACTACCTATCTAGGTGCTAGGTGCTTTATCTGTTTTCTGAAACCAGGTTTGTTGTTTATTTCAGCGATATGAGATGGAAGGAAGTTCCATGCAATAAGGGCTCTATATAATACTGTAGGCTTTCTTCAATTTGTTCTGGATTAGAGAAGGGGGGGAGAGGGACACAGGAACAGGGGAGGGAGAGAAGGGGAGAGGGACACAGGAACAGGGGAGGGAGAGAAGGGGGGGAGAGGGACACAGGAACAGGGGAGGGAGAGAAGGGGAGAGGGACACAGGAACAGGGGAGGGAGAGAAGGGGGGGGAGAGGGACACAGGAACAGGGGAGGGAGAGAAGGGGGGGAGAGGGACACAGGAACAGGGGAGGGAGAGAAGGGGGGGAGAGGGTCACAGGAACAGGGGAGGAAGAGAAGGGGGGGAGAGGGACACAGGAACAGGGGAGGGAGAGAAGGGGAGAGGGACACAGGAACAGGGGAGGGAGAGAAGGGGGGGAGAGGGACACAGGAACAGGGGAGGGAGAAAAGGGGAGAGGGACACAGGAACAGGGGAGGGAGAGAAGGGGGGGAGAGGGACACAGGAACAGGGGAGGGAGAGAAGGGGAGAGGGACACAGGAACAGGGGAGGGAGAGAAGGGGGGGAGAGGGACACAGGAACAGGGGAGGAAGAGAAGGGGAGAGGGACACAGGAATAGGGGAGGGAGAGAAGGGGAGAGGGACACAGGAACAGGGGAGGGAGAGAAGGGGAGAGGGACACAGGAACAGGGGAGGGAGAGAAGGGGGGGAGAGGGACACAGGAACAGGGGGAGGGAGAGAAGGGGGGGAGAGGGACACAGGAACAGGGGAGGGAGAGAAAGGGGGGAGAGGGACACAGGAACAGGGGGAGGGGGTGTCAGCTGACTGTGTAGATCTATAGAACTGAAGTCTGAACATCATGTGACAGATCTACTGGTCTGTTGGTCAGGTCCTCCATGGAGGTGAGCTGTAGATCCGTAATTTCTACCTCCTCCTCCTCCTGCTGCAGCTGCTGTTGGGTTAGAGAGGGGTCCAGGTCCCACGGGTCCAGAACAGCAATTCTAGAGGAGAGAAGGAAGTAGATTAAAGAAACAATAGGAGAGACAAGTAGGGTAGAAAATACAGAGAGAGAAGGACTGGGAGAGAGGGGAGAGATGGGGAAAGAGGAGGAGAGAAAGAGAAGAGAAAGAGAGGGAGATAGTGAGAGGAGCTGGGCGAAAGAGAGAGGGGTGAGGGGGGAAAGAGGAGGAGAGAGGGGAGAGATGGGGAAAGAGGAGGAGAGAGAGAGGGAGAAGAGAAAGAGAGGGAGATAGTGAGAGGAGCTGGGCGAGAGAGAGAGAGAGAGAGAGAGAGGAGAGGGGGTACAAGGAGGGGGAAGGAAGAGGGAGGATCAGAGAGAAAAAGTGAGGGAGAAGGAGAAAGAGAGAAAAATATAGAAAGAGGGAGAGAGAGAAAATGAAAGACAGAAAGAGACTACTTTTTCCAAATCTCTAACCTTCTTTCTTAGTGTACTTTCCTTGATGTGGATTAGGTCTGCAGTAAGGCAGTATAATACTCTGACTTCAGCTGGACTGAGGTCTGCAGTAAGGCAGTATAATACTCTGACTTCAGCTGGACTGAGGTCTGCAGTAAGGCAGTATAATACTCTGGTTTCAGCTGGACCGAGGTCTGCAGTAAGGCAGTATAATACTCTGACTTCAGCTGGACTGAGGTCTGCAGTAAGGCAGTATAATACTCTGGTTTCAGCTGGACCGAGGTCTGCAGTAAGGCAGTATAATACTCTGGTTTCAGCTGGACTGAGGTCGGCAGTAAGGCAGTATAATACTCTGGCTTCAGCTGGACTGAGGTCTGCAGTAAGGCAGTATAATACTCTGGTTTCAGCTGGACCGAGGTCTGCAGTAAGGCAGTATAATACTCTGGTTTCAGCTGGACTGAGGTCTGCAGTAAGGCAGTATAATACTCTGGCTTCAGCTGGACTGAGGTCTGCAGTAAGGCAGTATAATACTCTGGTTTCAGCTGGACTGAGGTCTGCAGTAAGGCAGTATAATACTCTGGTTTCAGCTGGACTGAGGTCTGCAGTAAGGCAGTATAATACTCTGGTTTCAGCTGGACTGAGGTCTGTAGTAAGGCAGTATAATACTCTGGTTTCAGCTGGACTGAGGTCTGCAGTAAGGCAGTATAATACTCTGGTTTCAGCTGGACTGAGGTCTGCAGTAAGGCAGTATAATACTCTGACTTCAGCTGGACCGAGGTCTGCAGTAAGGCAGTATAATACTCTGGTTTCAGCTGGACTGAGGTCTGCAGTAAGGCAGTTTAATACTCTGGCTTCAGCTGGACTGAGGTAAGGCAGTATAATACTCTGGTTTCAGCTGGACTGAGGTCTGCAGTAAGGCAGTATAATACTCTGGTTTCAGCTGGACTGAGGTCTGTAGTAAGGCAGTTTAATACTCTGGTTTCAGCTGGACTGAGGTCTGTAGTAAGGCAGTTTAATACTCTGGCTTCAGCTGGACTGAGGTAAGGCAGTATAATACTCTGGCTTCAGCTGGACTGAGGTCTGCAGTAAGGCAGTATAATACTCTGGTTTCAGCTGGACTGAGGTCTGTAGTAAGGCAGTTTAATACTCTGGCTTCAGCTGGACTGAGGTAAGGCAGTATAATACTCTGGCTTCAGCTGGACCAACTAACTCATGTCATGTGACCTCCTGGGCACTGACTACAGATCAACAGGCCTAGAACAGACTTTACCCAAGACTCAGAGGCAGGAAACCATGTGGAGACACACAGGTAATAGATACAATGTCCACTGATATACACTGAGTTTATAAAACATTAAGAACACCTTCCTAATGTTGAGTTGTTACTTTTTAAAACTTTTATATAATTATATATTATATTTTATATTTTTTTATAAATAGCATTTGTTGGTTAAGGGCTTGTCAATAAGTATTTCACAGTGAAGTCTACACCTGTTGTATTCTGCACCTCACTATGTTGTTGTTGTTGTTGTTGTGTTGGGCGGTGGTCAAAAATGCTGGTTCTGAAGAGCTACAGGGCTGTGCAGGCTTTTGTTACAGCCCAACACTAACACTCTTGATTCAGCTTATTATTGTTATCTTGAGGACCGGTTGAATCGGGTGGTCTTCAGTGCAGGGTTGGAACTAAAGCCTGCACTCCCTGTACCTCTTCAGGACCAGGTTAGGAAACCAACATATCTGTATTGAGTAAAACACAGACTGCAGGTTTTAATTTTTTTTTACTACCCAACAATAAAATACAGACTGCAGGGTTTTGTTAGTAGCAAAACAACCTTTTTCTCTACTCTGATAAACCACAAAATGTTAAGCAAAGAATCATGGGTAATGTAGTTGCATGCACAATTCTTGGGATGAGTAAAAAAAAAAAAGCTATGTAAATCGACATTCTCAGCCTCTTCTAGCCTTCTCACACCGCCCGGTAGAGCTCTTTCAATTCCAGCGTAAACATTGTTGTAAAAGAAGAAGAAGAAGAAGTATTGGAAGTAATTTTTTTGCGTCGTTAGCAAATAGGAATTTAAGGTGGGATATTTGTTTCAACGGTTAAAGGGTTGATGGGGGTATTATTTATTTTGTTTAACCTTTATTTAACTAGGCAAGTCAGGAACAAATTCTGATTTACAATGACGGCCTACCCCGGCCAAACCTGGACGATGCTGTGCCAATTGTGTACCATCATATGGGACTCCCAATCACGGCCTTGATGTGACACAGCCGGGATAATGTTAAGGTAATGTAGCTTCAGGACTCACTGTTGGCATTGTCCATCTCCGGCTGGTAGAGTCTCTTCATTACCCAGTGCTGTACGTGTCCCCTCCTCACACAGCCTGGCTGGGGCTGGGCTGCTACACAGAGACGCAGTTTCACACATCAACCCTGCATCCGAACCAGACACTTTACAGAAACCTCAACCCTCATTTTAACTCAAACCTCAATGTCCAAGAAAGAGAAGACATTTAAAGAAGGTGTTCCAGAATGGATATATTTCATAGTTCTAAGGTAGAATGTTAAGGTGTTCCAGAATGGATATATTTCATAGTTCTAAGGTAGAATGTTAAGGTGTTCCAGAATGGATATATTTCATAGTTCTAAGGTAGAATGTTAAGGTGTTCCAGAATGGGTATATTTCATAGTTCTAAGGTAGAACGTTAAGATGTTCCAGAATGGATATATTTCATAGTTCTAAGGTAGAATGTTAAGGTGTTCCAGAATGGATATATTTCATAGTTCTAAGGTAGAATGTTAAGGTGTTCCAGAATGGGTATATTTCATAGTTCTAAGGTAGAATGTTAAGGTGTTCCAGAATGGATATATTTCATAGTTCTAAGGTAGAATGTTAAGATGTTCCAGAATGGATATATTTCATAGTTCTAAGGTAGAATGTTAAGATGTTCCAGAATGGATATATTTCATAGTTCTAAGGTAGAATGTTAAGGTGTTCCAGAATGGATATATTTCATAGTTCTAAGGTAGAATGTTAAGGTGTTCCAGAATGGGTATATTTCATAGTTCTAAGGTAGAACGTTAAGATGTTCCAGAATGGATATATTTCATAGTTCTAAGGTAGAATGTTAAGGTGTTCCAGAATGGATATATTTCATAGTTCTAAGGTAGAATGTTAAGGTGTTCCAGAATGGGTATATTTCATAGTTCTAAGGTAGAATGTTAAGGTGTTCCAGAATGGATATATTTCATAGTTCTAAGGTAGAATGTTAAGATGTTCCAGAATGGATATATTTCATAGTTCTAAGGTAGAATGTTAAGATGTTCCAGAATGGATATATTTCATAGTTCTAAGGTAGAATGTTAAGGTGTTCCAGAATGGATATATTTCATAGTTCTAAGGTAGAATGTTAAGATGTTCCAGAATGGATATATTTCATAGTTCTAAGGTAGAACGTTAAGATGTTCCAGAATGGATATATTTCATAGTTCTAAGGTAGAATGTTAAGATGTTCCAGAATGGATATATTTCATAGTTCTAAGGTAGAATGTTAAGATGTTCCAGAATGGATATATTTCATAGTTCTAAGGTAGAATGTTAAGATGTTCCAGAATGGATATATTTCATAGTTCTAAGGTAGAATGTTAAGATGTTCCAGAATGGATATATTTCATAGTTCTAAGGTAGAATGTTAAGATGTTCCAGAATGGATATATTTCATAGTTCTAAGGTAGAATGTTAAGGTGTTCCAGAATGGATATATTTCATAGTTCTAAGGTAGAATGTTAAGGTGTTCCAGAATGGGTATATTTCATAGTTCTAAGGTAGAATGTTAAGGTGTTCCAGAATGGATATATTTCATAGTTCTAAGGTAGAATGTTAAGATGTTCCAGAATGGATATATTTCATAGTTCTAAGGTAGAATGTTAAGATGTTCCAGAATGGATATATTTCATAGTTCTAAGGTAGAATGTTTAATGTATTTCACATTCTTTACTAGTCCCTCATCTCTACCTCTTGTTCCAGGCTTAGTACAGTACCTACAGACCCACCTGTTAGTTTGGTTTCTACCTACAGACCCACCTGTTAGTTTGGTTTCTACCTACAGACCCACCTGTTAGTTTTGTCACGACACTTGAGGACGTAGACAAGGATGACAATGGTCTCTAGCACCAGAAACACAGCAGCAGAGATGGCTCCTATCTTCCAGGCTTCCAGACCTGATTCTGAACAGGAGATGAGAGGAGGAGAGGAGGAGAGGAGAAGAGAGGAGAGAGAGGTACGTTAACACAGCAGCAGAGATGGCTCCTATCTTCCAGGCTTCCAGACCTGATTCTGAACAGAGGAGGAGAGGAGAAGAGAGAAGAGGAGAGGAGAGGAGAAGAGAGGAGAGAGAGGTACGTTAACACAGCAGCAGAGATGGCTCCTATCTTCCAGGCTTCCAGACCTGATTCTGAACAGAGGAGGAGAGGAGAAGAGAGGAGAGGAGAAGAGAGGAGAGAGAGGTACATTAACACAGCAGCAGAGATGGCTCCTATCTTCCAGGCTTCCAGACCTGATTCTGAACAGGAGATGAGAGGAGGAGAGGAGAGAAGAGAAGAGAAGAGAAGAGAGGAGAGGAGAAGAGAGGAGAAGAGAGGAGAGGAGAAGAGAAGAGGAGAGGAGAGGAGAAGAGAGGAGATGAGAGGAGGAGAGGAGAAGAGAGGAGAGAGAGGTACATTAACACTGCAGCAGAGATGGCTCCTATCTTCCAGGCTTCCAGACCTGATTCTGAACAGGAGGAGAGGAGGAGAGGAGAGGAGAGGAGAAGAGAGGAGAGAGAGGTACATTAACACAGCAGCAGAGATGGCTCCTATCTTCCAGGCTTCCAGACCTGATTCTGAACAGAGGAGGAGAGGAGAAGAGAGAAGAGGAGAGGAGAGGAGAAGAGAGGAGAGAGAGGTACGTTAACGCAGCAGCAGAGATGGCTCCTATCTTCCAGGCTTCCAGACCTGATTCTGAACAGAGGAGGAGAGGAGAAGAGGAGAGAAGAGAAGAGAAGAGAGGAGAGGAGAAGAGAGGAGAAGAGAGGAGAGGAGAAGAGAAGAGGAGAGGAGAAGAGAGGAGATGAGAGGAGGAGAGGAGAAGAGAGGAGAGAGAGGTACATTAACACTGCAGCAGAGATGGCTCCTATCTTCCAGGCTTCCAGACCTGATTCTGAACAGGAGGAGAGGAGGAGAGGAGAAGAGAGGAGGGGAGATGAGAGGAGAGGAGAAGAGAGGAGAGGAGAAGAGAGGAGATGAGAGGAGGAGAGGAGAAGAGAGGAGAGAGAGGTACATTAACACAGCAGCAGAGATGGCTCCAATCGTACAAGCTTCCAAGCATCAGATTTTTACAATGTTATGTAGATGGGTAAAAAGCTGCTCTTGAAATATTTTTGCTATGTTTGTCAAAAGAGTAACGCAGAGGTCCTTCACAGTTTAATTGAGACTACAGCACAATCTTTCGAGATTCATTGTAAGATCTGATAACTGATCTCTTTGTTTCTTGGGGCCTAAAACTAGCAAATCCATTTGTCTGAGTTTGAAAGTAATACATTAGCCTCCATCCTCATTATGACTGAAACACCGGACACTAGTATATCTCCTGTTTCTGTAGGGAGACAGCTTGATGTACAGGACACCCCCTGGACAGGACACTAGTCTATATCCTGTTTCTGTAGGGAGACAGCTTGATGTACCAGGACACCCCCTGGACAGGACACTAGTCTGTCTGCTGTTTATGTAGTGAGACAGCTTGATGTACCAGGACACCCCCTGGACAGGACACTAGTCTATATCCTGTTTCTGCAGGGAGACAGCTTTATGTACCAGGACACCCCTGGACAGGACACTAGTCTATCTCCTGTTTATGTAGTGAGACAGCTTGATGTACAGTACACCCCCTGGACAGGACACTAGTCTATATCCTGTTTCTGTAGTGAGACAGCTTGATGTACAGGACACCCCCTGGACAGGACACTAGTCTATATCCTGTTTCTGTCGGGAGACAGCTTGATGTACCAGGACACCCCCTGGACAGGACACTAGTCTATCTCCTGTTTCTGTAGTGAGACAGCTTGATGTACAGTACACCCCCTGGACAGGACACTAGTCTATCTCCTGTTTCTGTAGGGAGACAGCTTGATGTACCAGGACACCCCCTGGACAGGACACGAGTCTATATCCTGTTTCTGCAGGGAGACAGCTTGATGTACCAGTACACCCCCTGGACAGGACACTAGTCTATCTCCTGTTTCTGTAGTGAGACAGCTTGATGTACAGGACACTCCCTGGACAGGACACTAGTCTATCTCCTGTTTCTGTAATGAGACAGCTTGATGTACAGGACACCCCCTGGACAGGACACTAGTCTATATCCTGTTTCTGTCGGGAGACAGCTTGATGTACCAGGACACCCCCTGGACAGGACACTAGTCTATCTCCTGTTCATGTAGTGAGACAGCTTGATGTACAGGACACTCCCTGGACAGGACACTAGTCTATATCCTGTTTCTGTAGTGAGAGACAGGACACCCCCTGGACAGGACACTAGTCTATCTCCTGTTTCTGTAATGAGACACAGGACACCCCCTGGACAGGACACTAGTCTATCTCCTGTTTCTGTAGTGAGACAGCTTGATGTACCGGACACCTCCTGGACAGGACACTAGTCTATCTCCTGTTTCTGTAGTCTGAGACAGCTTGATGTAACAGGACACCCCCTGGACAGGACACTAGTCTATATCCTGTTTCTGTAGTGAGACAGCTTGATGTACTGGACACTCCCTGGACAGGACACTAGTCTATATCCTGTTTCTGTAGTGAGAGACAGGACACCCCCTGGACAGGACACTAGTCTATCTCCTGTTTCTGTAGTGAGACAGCTTGATGTACAGGACACTCCCTGGACAGGACACTAGTCTATATCCTGTTTCTGTAATGAGACAGCTTGATGTACAGGACACCCCCTGGACAGGACACTAGTCTATCTCCTGTTTCTGTAATGAGACAGCTTGATGTACAGGACACCCCCTGGACAGGACACTAGTCTATATCCTGTTTCTGTAGGGAGACAGCTTGATGTACCAGGACACCCCCTGGACAGGACACTAGTCTATCTCCTGTTTCTGTAGTGAGACAGCTTGATGTACAGGACACTCCCTGGACAGGACACTAGTCTATATCCTGTTTCTGTAGGGAGACAGCTTGATGTACCAGGACACCCCCTGGACAGGACACTAGTCTGTCTCCTGTTTCTGTAGTGTGAGACAGGACACCCCCTGGACAGGACACTAGTCTATTTCCTGTTTCTGTAGGGAGACAGCTTGATGTACCAGGACACCCCCTGGACAGGACACTAGTCTATCTCCTGTTTCTGTAGTGAGACAGCTTGATGTACAGGACACTCCCTGGACAGGACACTAGTCTATATCCTGTTTCTGTAGGGAGACAGCTTGATGTACCAGGACACCCCCTGGACAGGACACTAGTCTGTCTCCTGTTTCTGTAGTGTGAGACAGGACACCCCCTGGACAGGACACTAGTCTATTTCCTGTTTCTGTAGGGAGACAGCTTGATGTACCAGGACACCCCCTGGACAGGACACTAGTCTATCTCCTGTTTCTGTAGTGAGACAGCTTGATGTACAGGACACCCCCTGGACAGGACACTAGTCTATATCCTGTTTCTGTAGCGAGACAGCTTGATGTACAATACACCCCCTGGACAGGACACTAGTCTATATCCTGTTTCTGTAGTGAGACAGCTTGATGTACCAGGACACCCCCTGGACAGGACACTAGTCTGTCTCCTGTTTCTGTAGGGAGACAGCTTTATGTACCAGGACACCCCCTGGACAGGACACTAGTCTATTTCCTGTTTCTGTAGGGAGACAGCTTGATGTACCAGGACACCCCCTGGACAGGACACTAGTCTATCTCCTGTTTCTGTAGTGAGACAGCTTGATGTACAGTACACCCCCTGGACAGGACACTAGTCTATATCCTGTTTCTGTAGTGAGACAGCTTGATGTACAGGACACCCCCTGGACAGGACACTAGTCTATCTCCTGTTTCTGTAGGGAGACAGCTTGATGTACCAGGACACCCCCTGGACAGGACGCTAGTCTATCTCCTGTTTCTGTAGTGAGGCAGCTTGATGTACCAGGACATCCCCTGGACAGGACACTGTTGTCAGTGGTTATAATACAGGATACAGTTACCTGTTGTCAGTAGTTATAATACAGGATACAGTTACCTGTTGTCAGTAGTTATAATACAGGATACAGTTCCCTGAGTTGTCAGTACCTGTAGGGACCTCCACCACCTTATTGGTCTCTCCTGGCTCCTCCTCATTGGCCATGGCAGGAATGTCCTCCACAAAGTTATCCAGAGTAGAAATGACCACATCAGGGTCAATGTTTAAAAGGTTGTCCTTAAACGTAATGATCTTGTTGGCGTCGTTCGACTCCAGATCAACACCCTCCAGGATCTCCTCCCCTCCCATGGTGTTGCTCTCCGTCTCTCCCCGAGGACGGTGGGGGCTGAGTGGACTAGCGGGGTCCTGAGACTTCCCTGGGATGGATCTCATGGAGCTCTCAACTGGGTCCAGCAGCACTTCTAGAGGAGGGGTCAGATATTTGGCACACATGTGTGAATGAGAGTAAGAAGGGCCCAAACCTGAGGGTAAGAGGGACTATAGAGTGGACCTATGGAATGTAGGGGCTAACGTGTGTGTGTGTGTGTGTGTGTATGTGTGTATGTGTGTATGTGTGTGTGTGTGTGTGTGTGTGTGTGTGTGTGTGTGTGTGTGTGTGTGTATGTGTGTATGTGTGTGTGTGTGTGTGTGTGTGTGTGTGTGTGTGTGTGTGTGTGTGTGTGTGTGTGTGTGTGTGTGTGTGTGTGTGTGTGTGTGTGTGTGTGTGGAGTAATCTCAGTCAGAAAATTCAATGCCTTATGAATGACTACATCGTCTCTGTAACCAACACATACGGTCCCTCAGTCAAGCAGTGAATTTCAAACACAGATTCAAACACAAAGACCAGGGAGGTTTTCCAATGCCTCACAAAGGGCACCTGCATATTTTCAAGAATAGTGTTGGCTGCATCATGTTATGGGTATGCTTGTAATCGTTAAGTACTGGGGAGTTTTTTAGGATAAAAAAAGAAACGGAATGGAGCTTAACAGGCAAAATCCTAGATGAAAACCTGGATCAGTCTGCTTTCCAACAGACACGGGGAGATGAATTCACATTTCAGATTCACACCTAAAACACAAGGCCAAATCTACAGTGGAGTCGATTACGAAGAAGGCTGTGAATGTTCATGAGCGGCCGAGTTACAGTTTTGACTCAAATCTACTTGAAAATCTATGGCAAGACCTGAAAATGGTTGTCTAACAATGATCAACAACCAATTTGACAGAACTTGAAGAAGTTTGGAAAGAATAATGGGCACAATCCAGGTGTGTAAATCTCTTAGAAACTTTTCCAGAGACTTCCGGCTGTAATGGCTGCCGAAGGTGATTCTAACATGTATTGACTCAGGGGGTTGAATACTTATCTAATCAAGATATTTTTCTTTTGTTTTTCATGTTCCACTATAGTTTACCTTGGTTCTCTGTTTGACTGGTTTCTGGTGTCTTCTCTTCAATGGCCTCTCCTCCTTCTCCTCCTCCTGCTGCACCTCCTCCTCCTTCTCCTCCTCCTGCTTCACCTCCTCCTCCTTCTCCTCCTCCTGCTGCACCTCCCAGCTGGTCTGCAGCTCCTACCATCACTCCTTCATCTCCCTCTTCCTCTTCCACACTCTCTCCATCCCTTTCATCCTCTCCCCCTATCGCCTCACCCCCTGCATCCCCAATCACTACTTCAGCTCCAGCCTCTTCCTCCTCCACAACCACCACATGTTCCTCCATCCTTCCCTCCTCCCCCTCTCCTCCCACCACCACCACCTCCTCCTTCCCTCCCTCCTCTTCGACTGGCTCCCCCACTACCGACTGAGTAGTATTCATTTCCTCATAGTCTTCCACCTCCACCTCCCCACCTAACCCCTCACCTCCCTCATCTTCCACCTCCACCTCCCCCTCTCGCTCCTTCTCTCCTCCAGCCTCCTCAGTCACAGTCTCCTGTTCTGTCTGCACCTCGTCCTCCTCCACCATTTCGGCTGCTAATTTCTCCTCTATCGCCTCCTCCTCTCCCGTTGCCTCCTCCTCCTCTCGCTCCGTCTCCGCTACGTCTACCTCTCTTCCTCCCTCCTCCTCTTCTTCTGGGAGGGTAGTTTCCTCCTCCTCCTTTTCTAGGAAGGTAGTATCCTGCACAACCTTTCCCTCAGTGAGGGGAAAAACAGGGGCCTCCACTAGTTGATCTTCCACCTCCTCTGCTATACTCTCCTCCTCAGACTCAGCTGCTGTCTCTCCCAGCACCTCCTCTCTCCCCGCCTCCTCCTCTACAGACACAGCTTCAGTGGCCTCCCCTACTCCTCCAACCTCCTCTTCCACCACTTCAGTCAAGGCATCCTCCTGTTCTCCTTGCTCCTCCACCTCTCCTTCCTCCTCTACCTCCACCACCTCCCGCTCCCCTCCTCCTCCTCCAAACTCCTCCTCCACTCCATCCTCTACCTCCACCACCTCCTCCTTCCCCTTCCCTTGTACCTCCTTCAGCACTTCTCCCATAGCGGCCTCCACCACCCTCTCTACCAGCTCCTTCAGCACCTCTTCGACCCCCGGCTCCTCGGCCAGCTCCGAGGCCTCCTGAACGGCGTCCTCCACCTCCTTCAGGCTGGGCGTAGCACCCTCCGGTAGCACCTCCTCCTGCTCTGGTTCCGGAGGAATCTCTGGTGCCTCTTGGAGGGTTACTACCATAGAGGGCAAGGTGGATGTTGACAGGTTTGCATAGGGGAAATACACATATATTTGACATGTATAAATGTACTTTATAATATACAGTACCAGTCAAAAGTTTGGACACACCTACTCATTCAAGGGTTTTTCTTTATTTTGACTATGTTCTACATTGTAGAATAATAGTGAAGACATCAGAACTATGAAATAACACATATGGAATCATGTAGTAACCAAAAAAAGTGTTAAACAAATCAAAATATATTTTATATTCTTCAAAGTAGCCACCCTTGATGACAGCTTTGCACACTCTTTCTATATTTTCAAAAGATTGATACTTACATATATTTTATACACGTATAAACATATTTTACAATATATATTTATATTTCAAAAGATTGATACTGAGAAGTCTGTGTGTGAGTGAACATGTCTGCACGGAGAAATAAAGCTCTGTAGTATATTTGGAGGTTATTGAGGATACTGATACAACACGTCTAGTGGTTGAGCTGGGTTGGACCCTGGGTCTTTGTTGGCTTGGGAGAGAAATAAAGCTCTGTAGTATATTTGGAGGTTATTGAGGATACTGATACAACACGTCTAGTGGTTGAGCTGGGTTGGACCCTGGGTCTTTGTTGGCTTGGGAGAGAAATAAAGCTCTGTAGTATATTTGGAGGTTATTGAGGATACTGATACAACACGTCTAGTGGTTGAGCTGGGTTGGACCCTGGGTCTTTGTTGGCTTGGGAGAGAAATAAAGCTCTGTAGTATATTTGGAGGTTATTGAGGATACTGATACAACACGTCTAGTGGTTGAGCTGGGTTGGACCCTGGGTCTTTGTTGGCTTGGGAGAGAAATAAAGCTCTGTAGTATATTTGGAGGTTATTGAGGATACTGATACAACACGTCTAGTGGTTGAGCTGGGTTGGACCCTGGGTCTTTGTTGGCTTGGGAGAGAAATAAAGCTCTGTAGTATATTTGGAGGTTATTGAGGATACTGATACAACACGTCTAGTGGTTGAGCTGGGTTGGACCCTGGGTCTTTGTTGGCTTGGGAGAGAAATAAAGCTCTGTAGTATATTTGGAGGGTTATTGAGGATACTGATACAACACGTCTAGTGGTTGAGCTGGGTTGGACCCTGGGTCTTTGTTGGCTTGGGAGAGAAATAAAGCTCTGTAGTATATTTGGAGGTTATTGAGGATACTGATACAACACGTCTAGTGGTTGAGCTGGGTTGGACCCTGGGTCTTTGTTGGCTTGGGAGAGAAATAAAGCTCTGTAGTATATTTGGAGGTTATTGAGGATACTGATACAACACGTCTAGTGGTTGAGCTGGGTTGGACCCTGGGTCTTTGTTGGCTTGGGAGAGAAATAAAGCTCTGTAGTATATTTGGAGGTTATTGAGGATACTGATACAACACGTCTAGTGGTTGAGCTGGGTTGGACCCTGGGTCTTTGTTGGCTTGGGAGAGAAATAAAGCTCTGTAGTATATTTGGAGGTTATTGAGGATACTGATACAACACGTCTAGTGGTTGAGCTGGGTTGGACCCTGGGTCTTTGTTGGCTTGGGAGAGAAATAAAGCTCTGTAGTATATTTGGAGGTTATTGAGGATACTGATACAACACGTCTAGTGGTTGAGCTGGGTTGGACCCTGGGTCTTTGTTGGCTTGGGAGAGAAATAAAGCTCTGTAGTATATTTGGAGGTTATTGAGGATACTGATACAACACGTCTAGTGGTTGAGCTGGGTTGGACCCTGGGTCTTTGTTGGCTTGGGAGAGAAATAAAGCTCTGTAGTATATTTGGAGGTTATTGAGGATACTGATACAACACGTCTAGTGGTTGAGCTGGGTTGGACCCTGGGTCTTTGTTGGCTTGGGAGAGAAATAAAGCTCTGTAGTATATTTGGAGGTTATTGAGGATACTGATACAACACGTCTAGTGGTTGAGCTGGGTTGGACCCTGGGTCTTTGTTGGCTTGGGAGAGAAATAAAGCTCTGTAGTATATTTGGAGGTTATTGAGGATACTGATACAACACGTCTAGTGGTTGAGCTGGGTTGGACCCTGGGTCTTTGTTGGCTTGGGAGAGAAATAAAGCTCTGTAGTATATTTGGAGGTTATTGAGGATACTGATACAACACGTCTAGTGGTTGAGCTGGGTTGGACCCTGGGTCTTTGTTGGCTTGGGAGAGAAATAAAGCTCTGTAGTATATTTGGAGGGTTATTGAGGATACTGATACAACACGTCTAGTGGTTGAGCTGGGTTGGACCCTGGGTCTTTGTTGGCTTGGGAGAGAAATAAAGCTCTGTAGTATATTTGGAGGTTATTGAGGATACTGATACAACACGTCTAGTGGTTGAGCTGGGTTGGACCCTGGGTCTTTGTTGGCTTGGGAGAGAAATAAAGCTCTGTAGTATATTTGGAGGTTATTGAGGATACTGATACAACACGTCTAGTGGTTGAGCTGGGTTGGACCCTGGGTCTTTGTTGGCTTGGGAGAGAAATAAAGCTCTGTAGTATATTTGGAGGTTATTGAGGATACTGATACAACACGTCTAGTGGTTGAGCTGGGTTGGACCCTGGGTCTTTGTTGGCTTGGGAGAGAAATAAAGCTCTGTAGTATATTTGGAGGTTATTGAGGATACTGATACAACACGTCTAGTGGTTGAGCTGGGTTGGACCCTGGGTCTTTGTTGGCTTGGGAGAGAAATAAAGCTCTGTAGTATATTTGGAGGTTATTGAGGATACTGATACAACACGTCTAGTGGTTGAGCTGGGTTGGACCCTGGGTCTTTGTTGGCTTGGGAGAGAAATAAAGCTCTGTAGTATATTTGGAGGTTATTGAGGATACTGATACAACACGTCTAGTGGTTGAGCTGGGTTGGACCCTGGGTCTTTGTTGGCTTGGGAGAGAAATAAAGCTCTGTAGTATATTTGGAGGTTATTGAGGATACTGATACAACACGTCTAGTGGTTGAGCTGGGTTGGACCCTGGGTCTTTGTTGGCTTGGGAGAGAAATAAAGCTCTGTAGTATATTTGGAGGGTTATTGAGGATACTGATACAACACGTCTAGTGGTTGAGCTGGGTTGGACCCTGGGTCTTTGTTGGCTTGGGAGAGAAATAAAGCTCTGTAGTATATTTGGAGGTTATTGAGGATACTGATACAACACGTCTAGTGGTTGAGCTGGGTTGGACCCTGGGTCTTTGTTGGCTTGGGAGAGAAATAAAGCTCTGTAGTATATTTGGAGGTTATTGAGGATACTGATACAACACGTCTAGTGGTTGAGCTGGGTTGGACCCTGGGTCTTTGTTGGCTTGGGAGAGAAATAAAGCTCTGTAGTATATTTGGAGGTTATTGAGGATACTGATACAACACGTCTAGTGGTTGAGCTGGGTTGGACCCTGGGTCTTTGTTGGCTTGGGAGAGAAATAAAGCTCTGTAGTATATTTGGAGGTTATTGAGGATACTGATACAACACGTCTAGTGGTTGAGCTGGGTTGGACCCTGGGTCTTTGTTGGCTTGGGAGAGAAATAAAGCTCTGTAGTATATTTGGAGGTTATTGAGGATACTGATACAACACGTCTAGTGGTTGAGCTGGGTTGGACCCTGGGTCTTTGTTGGCTTGGGAGAGAAATAAAGCTCTGTAGTATATTTGGAGGTTATTGAGGATACTGATACAACACGTCTAGTGGTTGAGCTGGGTTGGACCCTGGGTCTTTGTTGGCTTGGGAGAGAAATAAAGCTCTGTAGTATATTTGGAGGTTATTGAGGATACTGATACAACACGTCTAGTGGTTGAGCTGGGTTGGACCCTGGGTCTTTGTTGGCTTGGGAGAGAAATGCCAACAGTAAAATATAAATAGTAGTAGTTGACTAGCTGGTACAAAGTATCGTGTTGCCTGACTCTCGCCAGTCTCTCTGCTGGAAAAGGCTGGGTTGGTATAAATAGTAGTAGTTGACTAGCTAGTACAAAGTATCGTGTTGCCTGACTCTCGCCAGTCTCTCTGCTGGAAAAGGCTGGGTTGGTATAAATAGTAGTAGTTGACTAGCTAGTACAAAGTATCGTGTTGCCTGACTCTCGCCAGTCTCTCTGCTGGAAAAGGCTGGGTTGGTATAAATAGTAGTAGTTGACTAGCTAGTACAAAGTATCGTGTTGCCTGACTCTCGCCAGTCTCTCTGCTGGAAAAGGCTGGGTTGGTATAAATAGTAGTAGTTGACTAGCTGGTACAAAGTATCGTGTTGCCTGACTCTCGCCAGTCTCTCTGCTGGAAAAGGCTGGGTTGGTATAAATAGTAGTAGTTGACTAGCTGGTACAAAGTATCGTGTTGCCTGACTCTCGCCAGTCTCTCTGCTGGAAAAGGCTGGGTTGGTATAAATAGTAGTAGTTGACTAGCTGGTACAAAGTATCGTGTTGCCTGACTCTCGCCAGTCTCTCTGCTGGAAAAGGCTGGGTTGGTATAAATAGTAGTAGTTGACTAGCTGGTACAAAGTATCGTGTTGCCTGACTCTCGCCAGTCTCTCTGCTGGAAAAGGCTGGGTTGGTATAAATAGTAGTAGTTGACTAGCTGGTACAAAGTATCGTGTTGCCTGACTCTCGCCAGTCTCTCTGCTGGAAAAGGCTGGGTTGGTATAAATAGTAGTAGTTGACTAGCTAGTACAAAGTATCGTGTTGCCTGACTCTCGCCAGTCTCTCTGCTGGAAAAGGCTGGGTTGGTATAAATAGTAGTAGTTGACTAGCTGGTACAAAGTATCGTGTTGCCTGACTCTCGCCAGTCTCTCTGCTGGAAAAGGCTGGGTTGGTATAAATAGTAGTAGTTGACTAGCTAGTACAAAGTATCGTGTTGCCTGACTCTCGCCAGTCTCTCTGCTGGAAAAGGCTGGGTTGGTATAAATAGTAGTAGTTGACTAGCTAGTACAAAGTATCGTGTTGCCTGACTCTCGCCAGTCTCTCTGCTGGAAAAGGCTGGGTTGGTATAAATAGTAGTAGTTGACTAGCTAGTACAAAGTATCGTGTTGCCTGACTCTCGCCAGTCTCTCTGCTGGAAAAGGCTGGGTTGGTATAAATAGTAGTAGTTGACTAGCTAGTACAAAGTATCGTGTTGCCTGACTCTCGCCAGTCTCTCTGCTGGAAAAGGCTGGGTTGGTATAAATAGTAGTAGTTGACTAGCTGGTACAAAGTATCGTGTTGCCTGACTCTCGCCAGTCTCTCTGCTGGAAAAGGCTGGGTTGGTATAAATAGTAGTAGTTGACTAGCTAGTACAAAGTATCGTGTTGCCTGACTCTCGCCAGTCTCTCTGCTGGAAAAGGCTGGGTTGGTATAAATAGTAGTAGTTGACTAGCTAGTACAAAGTATCGTGTTGCCTGACTCTCGCCAGTCTCTCTGCTGGAAAAGGCTGGGTTGGTATAAATAGTAGTAGTTGACTAGCTGGTACAAAGTATCGTGTTGCCTGACTCTCGCCAGTCTCTCTGCTGGAAAAGGCTGGGTTGGTATAAATAGTAGTAGTTGACTAGCTGGTACAAAGTATCGTGTTGCCTGACTCTCGCCAGTCTCTCTGCTGGAAAAGGCTGGGTTGGTATAAATAGTAGTAGTTGACTAGCTAGTACAAAGTATCGTGTTGCCTGACTCTCGCCAGTCTCTCTGCTGGAAAAGGCTGGGTTGGTATAAATAGTAGTAGTTGACTAGCTGGTACAAAGTATCGTGTTGCCTGACTCTCGCCAGTCTCTCTGCTGGAAAAGGCTGGGTTGGTATAAATAGTAGTAGTTGACTAGCTAGTACAAAGTATCGTGTTGCCTGACTCTCGCCAGTCTCTCTGCTGGAAAAGGCTGGGTTGGTATAAATAGTAGTAGTTGACTAGCTGGTACAAAGTATCGTGTTGCCTGACTCTCGCCAGTCTCTCTGCTGGAAAAGGCTGGGTTGGTATAAATAGTAGTAGTTGACTAGCTAGTACAAAGTATCGTGTTGCCTGACTCTCGCCAGTCTCTCTGCTGGAAAAGGCTGGGTTGGTATAAATAGTAGTAGTTGACTAGCTAGTACAAAGTATCGTGTTGCCTGACTCTCGCCAGTCTCTCTGCTGGAAAAGGCTGGGTTGGTATAAATAGTAGTAGTTGACTAGCTAGTACAAAGTATCGTGTTGCCTGACTCTCGCCAGTCTCTCTGCTGGAAAAGGCTGGGTTGGTATAAATAGTAGTAGTTGACTAGCTAGTACAAAGTATCGTGTTGCCTGACTCTCGCCAGTCTCTCTGCTGGAAAAGGCTGGGTTGGTATAAATAGTAGTAGTTGACTAGCTGGTACAAAGTATCGTGTTGCCTGACTCTCGCCAGTCTCTCTGCTGGAAAAGGCTGGGTTGGTATAAATAGTAGTAGTTGACTAGCTAGTACAAAGTATCGTGTTGCCTGACTCTCGCCAGTCTCTCTGCTGGAAAAGGCTGGGTTGGTATAAATAGTAGTAGTTGACTAGCTGGTACAAAGTATCGTGTTGCCTGACTCTCGCCAGTCTCTCTGCTGGAAAAGGCTGGGTTGGTATAAATAGTAGTAGTTGACTAGCTGGTACAAAGTATCGTGTTGCCTGACTCTCGCCAGTCTCTCTGCTGGAAAAGGCTGGGTTGGTATAAATAGTAGTAGTTGACTAGCTGGTACAAAGTATCGTGTTGCCTGACTCTCGCCAGTCTCTCTGCTGGAAAAGGCTGGGTTGGTATAAATAGTAGTAGTTGACTAGCTAGTACAAAGTATCGTGTTGCCTGACTCTCGCCAGTCTCTCTGCTGGAAAAGGCTGGGTTGGTATAAATAGTAGTAGTTGACTAGCTGGTACAAAGTATCGTGTTGCCTGACTCTCGCCAGTCTCTCTGCTGGAAAAGGCTGGGTTGGTATAAATAGTAGTAGTTGACTAGCTAGTACAAAGTATCGTGTTGCCTGACTCTCGCCAGTCTCTCTGCTGGAAAAGGCTGGGTTGGTATAAATAGTAGTAGTTGACTAGCTGGTACAAAGTATCGTGTTGCCTGACTCTCGCCAGTCTCTCTGCTGGAAAAGGCTGGGTTGGTATAAATAGTAGTAGTTGACTAGCTAGTACAAAGTATCGTGTTGCCTGACTCTCGCCAGTCTCTCTGCTGGAAAAGGCTGGGTTGGTATAAATAGTAGTAGTTGACTAGCTAGTACAAAGTATCGTGTTGCCTGACTCTCGCCAGTCTCTCTGCTGGAAAAGGCTGGGTTGGTATAAATAGTAGTAGTTGACTAGCTAGTACAAAGTATCGTGTTGCCTGACTCTCGCCAGTCTCTCTGCTGGAAAAGGCTGGGTTGGTATAAATAGTAGTAGTTGACTAGCTAGTACAAAGTATCGTGTTGCCTGACTCTCGCCAGTCTCTCTGCTGGAAAAGGCTGGGTTGGTATAAATAGTAGTAGTTGACTAGCTAGTACAAAGTATCGTGTTGCCTGACTCTCGCCAGTCTCTCTGCTGGAAAAGGCTGGGTTGGTATAAATAGTAGTAGTTGACTAGCTGGTACAAAGTATCGTGTTGCCTGACTCTCGCCAGTCTCTCTGCTGGAAAAGGCTGGGTTGGTATAAATAGTAGTAGTTGACTAGCTAGTACAAAGTATCGTGTTGCCTGACTCTCGCCAGTCTCTCTGCTGGAAAAGGCTGGGTTGGTATAAATAGTAGTAGTTGACTAGCTAGTACAAAGTATCGTGTTGCCTGACTCTCGCCAGTCTCTCTGCTGGAAAAGGCTGGGTTGGTATAAATAGTAGTAGTTGACTAGCTAGTACAAAGTATCGTGTTGCCTGACTCTCGCCAGTCTCTCTGCTGGAAAAGGCTGGGTTGGTATAAATAGTAGTAGTTGACTAGCTGGTACAAAGTATCGTGTTGCCTGACTCTCGCCAGTCTCTCTGCTGGAAAAGGCTGGGTTGGTATAAATAGTAGTAGTTGACTAGCTAGTACAAAGTATCGTGTTGCCTGACTCTCGCCAGTCTCTCTGCTGGAAAAGGCTGGGTTGGTATAAATAGTAGTAGTTGACTAGCTGGTACAAAGTATCGTGTTGCCTGACTCTCGCCAGTCTCTCTGCTGGAAAAGGCTGGGTTGGTATAAATAGTAGTAGTTGACTAGCTAGTACAAAGTATCGTGTTGCCTGACTCTCGCCAGTCTCTCTGCTGGAAAAGGCTGGGTTGGTATAAATAGTAGTAGTTGACTAGCTAGTACAAAGTATCGTGTTGCCTGACTCTCGCCAGTCTCTCTGCTGGAAAAGGCTGGGTTGGTATAAATAGTAGTAGTTGACTAGCTGGTACAAAGTATCGTGTTGCCTGACTCTCGCCAGTCTCTCTGCTGGAAAAGGCTGGGTTGGTATAAATAGTAGTAGTTGACTAGCTGGTACAAAGTATCGTGTTGCCTGACTCTCGCCAGTCTCTCTGCTGGAAAAGGCTGGGTTGGTATAAATAGTAGTAGTTGACTAGCTAGTACAAAGTATCGTGTTGCCTGACTCTCGCCAGTCTCTCTGCTGGAAAAGGCTGGGTTGGTATAAATAGTAGTAGTTGACTAGCTAGTACAAAGTATCGTGTTGCCTGACTCTCGCCAGTCTCTCTGCTGGAAAAGGCTGGGTTGGTATAAATAGTAGTAGTTGACTAGCTAGTACAAAGTATCGTGTTGCCTGACTCTCACCAGTCTCTCTGCTGGAAAAGGCTGGGTTGGTATAAATAGTAGTAGTTGACTAGCTGGTACAAAGTATCGTGTTGCCTGACTCTCGCCAGTCTCTCTGCTGGAAAAGGCTGGGTTGGTATAAATAGTAGTAGTTGACTAGCTAGTACAAAGTATCGTGTTGCCTGACTCTCGCCAGTCTCTCTGCTGGAAAAGGCTGGGTTGGTATAAATAGTAGTAGTTGACTAGCTGGTACAAAGTATCGTGTTGCCTGACTCTCGCCAGTCTCTCTGCTGGAAAAGGCTGGGTTGGTATAAATAGTAGTAGTTGACTAGCTAGTACAAAGTATCGTGTTGCCTGACTCTCGCCAGTCTCTCTGCTGGAAAAGGCTGGGTTGGTATAAATAGTAGTAGTTGACTAGCTAGTACAAAGTATCGTGTTGCCTGACTCTCGCCAGTCTCTCTGCTGGAAAAGGCTGGGTTGGTATAAATAGTAGTAGTTGACTAGCTGGTACAAAGTATCGTGTTGCCTGACTCTCGCCAGTCTCTCTGCTGGAAAAGGCTGGGTTGGTATAAATAGTAGTAGTTGACTAGCTAGTACAAAGTATCGTGTTGCCTGACTCTCGCCAGTCTCTCTGCTGGAAAAGGCTGGGTTGGTATAAATAGTAGTAGTTGACTAGCTAGTACAAAGTATCGTGTTGCCTGACTCTCGCCAGTCTCTCTGCTGGAAAAGGCTGGGTTGGTATAAATAGTAGTAGTTGACTAGCTAGTACAAAGTATCGTGTTGCCTGACTCTCGCCAGTCTCTCTGCTGGAAAAGGCTGGGTTGGTATAAATAGTAGTAGTTGACTAGCTAGTACAAAGTATCGTGTTGCCTGACTCTCGCCAGTCTCTCTGCTGGAAAAGGCTGGGTTGGTATAAATAGTAGTAGTTGACTAGCTGGTACAAAGTATCGTGTTGCCTGACTCTCGCCAGTCTCTCTGCTGGAAAAGGCTGGGTTGGTATAAATAGTAGTAGTTGACTAGCTAGTACAAAGTATCGTGTTGCCTGACTCTCGCCAGTCTCTCTGCTGGAAAAGGCTGGGTTGGTATAAATAGTAGTAGTTGACTAGCTGGTACAAAGTATCGTGTTGCCTGACTCTCGCCAGTCTCTCTGCTGGAAAAGGCTGGGTTGGTATAAATAGTAGTAGTTGACTAGCTAGTACAAAGTATCGTGTTGCCTGACTCTCGCCAGTCTCTCTGCTGGAAAAGGCTGGGTTGGTATAAATAGTAGTAGTTGACTAGCTAGTACAAAGTATCGTGTTGCCTGACTCTCGCCAGTCTCTCTGCTGGAAAAGGCTGGGTTGGTATAAATAGTAGTAGTTGACTAGCTAGTACAAAGTATCGTGTTGCCTGACTCTCGCCAGTCTCTCTGCTGGAAAAGGCTGGGTTGGTATAAATAGTAGTAGTTGACTAGCTAGTACAAAGTATCGTGTTGCCTGACTCTCGCCAGTCTCTCTGCTGGAAAAGGCTGGGTTGGTATAAATAGTAGTAGTTGACTAGCTAGTACAAAGTATCGTGTTGCCTGACTCTCGCCAGTCTCTCTGCTGGAAAAGGCTGGGTTGGTATAAATAGTAGTAGTTGACTAGCTAGTACAAAGTATCGTGTTGCCTGACTCTCGCCAGTCTCTCTGCTGGAAAAGGCTGGGTTGGTATAAATAGTAGTAGTTGACTAGCTAGTACAAAGTATCGTGTTGCCTGACTCTCGCCAGTCTCTCTGCTGGAAAAGGCTGGGTTGGTATAAATAGTAGTAGTTGACTAGCTAGTACAAAGTATCGTGTTGCCTGACTCTCGCCAGTCTCTCTGCTGGAAAAGGCTGGGTTGGTATAAATAGTAGTAGTTGACTAGCTAGTACAAAGTATCGTGTTGCCTGACTCTCGCCAGTCTCTCTGCTGGAAAAGGCTGGGTTGGTATAAATAGTAGTAGTTGACTAGCTAGTACAAAGTATCGTGTTGCCTGACTCTCGCCAGTCTCTCTGCTGGAAAAGGCTGGGTTGGTATAAATAGTAGTAGTTGACTAGCTAGTACAAAGTATCGTGTTGCCTGACTCTCGCCAGTCTCTCTGCTGGAAAAGGCTGGGTTGGTATAAATAGTAGTAGTTGACTAGCTAGTACAAAGTATCGTGTTGCCTGACTCTCGCCAGTCTCTCTGCTGGAAAAGGCTGGGTTGGTATAAATAGTAGTAGTTGACTAGCTAGTACAAAGTATCGTGTTGCCTGACTCTCGCCAGTCTCTCTGCTGGAAAAGGCTGGGTTGGTATAAATAGTAGTAGTTGACTAGCTAGTACAAAGTATCGTGTTGCCTGACTCTCGCCAGTCTCTCTGCTGGAAAAGGCTGGGTTGGTATAAATCTACTATTTTGGTTTATTGTCTTTCAAACAAGTAAGGCAAATGTATACAATGTTATATTGTTTAGCTGAATCACATTGTGTTTGTGATGGGGTGTTTCATTTGGACTTAAAAGCAAACAAAATGTGGGTTAATATCACCACATCATAGTCCATGGACCACACGTTGATGGGCCACAACTAAGCACCATTAGTTATTACTAATAATTTATTACTAATTCATTACAGTTAATTACAGTTAGATAACATTACAATAGAGACACAGTAGAAAACCAGAGACAGTAGAAAACAAGAGACAGTAGAAAACAAGAGAGACAGTAGAAAACAAGAGAGAGACAGTAGAAAACAAGAGAGACAGTAGAAAACAAGAGAGAGACAGTAGAAAACAAGAGAGACAGTAGAAAAACAAGAGAGAGAGAGTAGAAAACAAGAGACAGTAGAAAACAAGAGACAGTAGAAAACAAGAGAGACAGTAGAAAACAAGGGAGACAGTAGAAAACAAGAGAGACAGTAGAAAACAAGGGAGAGACAGTAGAAACAAGAGAGACAGTAGAAAACAAGAGAGAGACAGTAGAAAACAAGAGAGACAGTAGAAAACAAGAGAGAGACAGTAGAAAACAAGAGAGAGACAGTAGAAACAAGAGAGACAGTAGAAACAAGAGAGAGACAGTAGAAAACAAGAGAGAGACAGTAGAAAACAAGAGAGACAGTAGAAAACAAGAGAGAGACAGTAGAAAAAACAAGAGAGACAGTAGAAACAAGAGAGAGACAGTAGAAAACAAGAGACAGTAGAAAAACAAGAGAGAGACAGTAGAAAAACAAGAGAGACAGTAGAAACAAGAGAGAGACAGTAGAAAACAAGAGAGAGACAGTAGAAACAAGAGAGAGACAGTAGAAAACAAGAGAGACAGTAGAAAAACAAGAGAGAGACAGTAGAAAACAAGAGAGAGACAGTAGAAAACAAGAGACAGTAGAAAACAAGAGAGACAGTAGAAAACAAGAGAGAGACAGTAGAAAACAAGAGAGACAGTTAGAAAACAAGAGAGAGACAGTAGAAAAGAAGAGACAGTAGAAAGCAAGAGACAGTAGAAAACAAGAGAGAGACAGTAGAAAACAAGAGAGAGACAGTAGAAAACAAGGAGAGACAGTAGAACAAGGAGAGACAGTAGAAAACAAGAGAGAGACAGTAGAAAACAAGAGAGAGACAGTAGAAAAACAAGAGAGGGTAGAAAACAAGAGAGAGACAGTAGAAAAACAAGAGAGACAGTAGAAAACAAGAGAGAGACAGTAGAAAACAAGAGAGACAGTAGAAACAAGAGAGAGACAGTAGAAAACAAGAGAGACAGTAGAAAACAAGAGAGACAGTAGAAAACAAGAGAGACAGTAGAAAACAAGAGAGAGACAGTAGAAAAACAAGAGAGACAGTAGAAAACAAGAGAGACAGTAGAAAACAAGAGAGAGAGTAGAAAACAAGAGAGAGACAGTAGAAAACAAGAGAGACAGTAGAAAACAAGAGAGACAGTAGAAACAAGAGAGAGACAGTAGAAAACAAGAGAGAGACAGTAGAAAAACAAGAGACAGTAGAAACAAGAGAGAGAGTAGAAAACAAGAGAGAGACAGTAGAAAACAAGAGAGAGAGTAGAAAACAAGAGAGAGAGTAGAAAACAAGAGAGAGACAGTAGAAAAACAAGAGACAGTAGAAAACAAGAGAGAGACAGTAGAAACAAGAGAGACAGTAGAAAACAAGAGAGACAGTAGAAAACAAGAGAGAGACAGTAGAAAAACAAGAGAGAGACAGTAGAAAAGAAGAGACAGTAGAAAACAAGAGACAGTAGAAAACAAGAGAGAGACAGTAGAAAACAAGAGAGACAGTAGAAACAAGAGAGAGACAGTAGAAAACAAGAGACAGTAGAAAACAAGAGAGACAGTAGAAAACAAGAGAGAGACAGTAGAAAACAAGAGAGACAGTAGAAAACAAGAGAGAGACAGTAGAAAACAAGAGAGACAGTAGAAAAACAAGAGAGAGAGAGTAGAAAAACAAGAGACAGTAGAAAACAAGAGACAGTAGAAAACAAGAGAGACAGTAGAAAACAAGGGAGACAGTAGAAAAACAAGAGAGACAGTAGAAAACAAGAGAGACAGTAGAAAACAAGGGAGAGACAGTAGAAACAAGAGAGACAGTAGAAAACAAGAGAGAGACAGTAGAAAACAAGAGAGACAGTAGAAAACAAGAGAGAGACAGTAGAAAACAAGAGAGACAGTAGAAAACAAGAGAGAGACAGTAGAAAACATGAGAGACAGTAGAAAACAACAGAGACAGTAGAAAACAAGAGAGACAGTAGAAAACAAGAGAGACAGTAGAAAACAAGAGAGAGACAGTAGAAAAACAAGAGAGACAGTAGAAAAACAAGAGAGACAGTAGAAAACAAGAGAGAGAGTAGAAAACAAGAGAGAGACAGTAGAAAACAAGAGAGACAGTAGAAAACAAGAGAGACAGTAGAAAACAAGAGAGACAGTAGAAAACAAGAGACAGTAGAAAACAAGAGAGACAGTAGAAAACAAGAGAGAGACAGTAGAAAACAAGAGAGAGACAGTAGAAAACAAGAGAGACAGTAGAAAACAAGAGAGACAGTAGAAAACAAGAGAGAGACAGTAGAAAACAAGAGAGAGACAGTAGAAAACAAGAGAGACAGTAGAAAAACAAGAGAGAGACAGTAGAAAAACAAGAGACAGTAGAAAAACAAGAGACAGTAGAAAACAAGAGAGACAGTAGAAAAACAAGAGAGAGACAGTAGAAAACAAGAGACAGTAGAAAAAAACAAGAGAGACAGTAGAAAAAACAAGAGAGAGACAGTAGAAAACAAGAGACAGTAGAAAAACAAGAGACAGTAGAAAAAAGAGATGTGTCGGGGGCTGGGGTCAGTTTGTTATATCTGGAGTTCTTCTCCTGTCCTATTCGGTGTCCTGTGTGAATCTAAGTGTGCGTTCTCTAATTCTCTCCTTCTCTCTTTCTTTCTCTCTCTTGGAGGACCTGAGCCCTAGGACCATGCCCCAGGACTACCTGACATGATGACTCCTTGCTGTCCCCAGTCCATCTGACCGTGCTGCTGCTCCAGTTTCAACTGTTCTGCCTTATTATTATACGACCATGCTGGTCATTTATGAACATTTGAACATCTTGGCCATGTTCTGTTATAATCTCCACCCGGCACAGCCAGAAGAGGACTGGCCACCCCACATTGCCTGGTTCCTCTCTAGGTTTCTTCTTAGGTTTCTGGCCTTTCTAGGGAGTTTTTCCTAGCCACCGTGCTTCTACACCTGCATTGCTTGCTGTTTGGGGTTTTAGGCTGGGTTTCTGTACAGCACTTTGAAATATCAGCTGATGTATGAAGGGCTTTATAAATACATTGGATTTGATTTGATTTGATTTAGAAGCACGGTGGCAACGAAAAACTCTAGGAAGGAAACCAAAACCTAGGAAGAAGGTTTTGGCCAAAAACCTAGAGAGCCAAAACCTAGGAAGTAACCTAGAGAGGAACCAGGCTATGAGGGATGGCCAGTACATAAGAGCACAAACATTCTCATAAAATTCTCACTATAATTCTCACAACATTCCCAAGAGGCCCCCAATCCATCTTACCTTGAGACTTGCATTGACGTATCAGGTAAACAACAACAACAACAACAATCAATCCTTTCAGAAAACTGGAAGTCATTTTGTCAGAACAAAACTCACAGAAACACCCCAAAACTAAACTCCAATCACAGTCCCCGCTGTCTCTCTTCCTCCTCGTCCAGTCAGTGTGTATGTTTGTCCAACAGAACGTGTTGAGCTGACAGCCCTGGGCGATCAGACAGTAAGACGTGCAGGCCCAGGTTGGGTGATGTCATCATGTGACGTCAGACAGACGAGAGAACAGAGAGACGGAACAGACAACACCATGTTACATATCATCTTTACCTCTGGACGTCCCGCTAACTGTGTGTGTGTGTGTGTGTATGTCTGTGTGTATGTGTGTGTGTGTGTATGTGTGTCTGCGTGTCTGCATGTGTGTGTGTGTGTGTGTGTGTGCGTGTGTGTTTTTGTCCGTGTGAGTGTGTGTGCCTGCATCTGTGTGTGTGTGTGTGTGTGTGCGTGTGTGTTTTTGTCCGTGTGAGTGTGTGTGCCTGCATCTGTGTGTGTGTCCGTGTGTGTGTGTGTGTGCCTGCATCTGTGTGTGTGTCCGTGTGTGTGTGTGTGTGTGTGTGTGTGTGTGTGTGTGCTCGTATGCATCTGTGCGTCTCTCTCGCTCTGTGTCATGCTGGCGTGAAATGCTGATGGGGTTCTTAGCACACGGATCATGAACCCTACTCTAATTATAGGACTACTGTGAGTTACACTGTGGAGGGTCTGGGAGGCTACAGTAGAGATAGGACTGCTGTGAGTTAGAGAGGCTACAGTAGAGATAGGACTGCTGAGTTAGAGAGGCTACTGTAGAGATTGGACTGGTGTGAGTTAGAGAGGCTACAGTAGAGACAGGACTGCTGTGAGTTAGAGAGGCTACTGTAGAGATTGGACTGGTGTGAGTCAGGGAGGCTACAGTAGAGATAGGACTGCTGTGAGTTAGAGAGGCTACTGTAGAGATAGGACTGCCTTGAATTAGAGAGGCTACAGTAGAGATAGGACTGCTGTGAGTTAGAGAGGCTACTGTAGAGATTGGACTGGTGTGAGTCAGGGAGGCTACAGTAGAGATAGGACTGCCTTGAATTAGAGAGGCTACAGTAGAGACAGGACTGCTGTGAGTTAGGGAGGCTACAGTAGAGATAGGACTGCTGTGAGTCAGAGAGGCTACAGTAGAGATAGGACTGGTGTGAGTTAGAGAGACTACAGTAGAGATAGGACTGCTGTGAGTCAGGGAGGCTACAGTAGAGATAGGACTGCTGTGAGTTAGAGAGGCTACAGTAGAGACAGGACTGCTGTGAGTTAGGGAGGCTACAGTAGAGATAGGACTGCTGTGAGTTAGGGAGGCTACAGTAGAGATAGGACTGCTGTGAGTCAGGGAGGCTACAGTAGAGATAGGACTGCTGTGAGTCAGGGAGGCTACAGTAGAGATAGGACTGCTGTGAGTTAGTTAGAGAGGCTACAGTAGAGATAGGACTGGTGTGAGTTAGGGAGGCTACAGTAGAGATAGGACTGCTGTGAGTTAGAGAGGCTACAGTAGAGATAGGACTGGTGTGAGTTAGAGAGGCTACAGTAGAGATTGGACTGCTGTGAGTTAGGGAGGCTACAGTAGAGATAGGACTGCTGTGAATTAGAGAGGCTACAGTAGAGATAGGACTGCTGTGCGTTAGAGAGGCAACAGTAGAGATAGGACTGCTGTGAGTTAGAGAGACTACAGTAGAGATAGGACTGCTGTGAGTCAGGGAGGCTACAGTAGAGATAGGACTGCTGTGAGTTAGAGAGACTACAGTAGAGATAGGACTGCTGTTAGTTAGGGAGGCTACAGTAGAGATAGGACTGCTGTGAGTTAGAGAGGCTACAGTAGAGATAGGACTGCTGTGAGGTAGAGAGGCTACAGTAGAGATAGGACTGCTGTGAGTTAGTTAGAGAGGCTACAGTAGAGATAGGACTGGTGTGAGTTAGGGAGGCTACAGTAGAGATAGGACTGGTGTGAGTTAGGGAGGCTACAGTAGAGATAGGACTGGTGTGAGTTAGGGAGGCTACAGTAGAGATAGGACTGCTGTGAGTTAGAGAGGCTACAGTAGAGATAGGACTGCTGTGAGTTAGGGAGACTACAGTAGAGATAGGACTGGTGTGAGTTAGAGGCTACAGTAGAGATAGGACTGCTGTGAGTTAGAGAGGCTACAGTAGGCCTGAACGTAGAGATAGGGCAGGTAGATTGGACACAGTCCCCTTAAACCATCATCAAATCAAATCAAATCAAATCCAATTAT
>NW_022265910.1:237500-239206 GCF_002021735.2 Oncorhynchus kisutch
CCGTACAACAGACCATGTATTCACCCTGCACACCCTAATGACCGTACAACAGACCATGTATTCACCCTGCACACCCTAATGACCGTACAACAGACCATGTATTCACCCTGCACACCCTAATGACCGTACAACAGACCATGTATTCACCCTGCACACCCTAATTGACAACCAAACAAACCAAAACAAAGGCAAAGTCTTCTCATGCTTTGTTGACTTCAAAAAAGCTTTTGACTCAATTTGGCACGAGGGTCTGCTATACAAACTGATGGAAAGTGGTGTTGGGGGTAAAACACACGACATTATAAAATGAATGTACACAAACAGCAAGTGTGGGGTTAAAATAAAAAACATTTATTTCCACAGAGCAGTTGAGCTGAGGCATGGGGGCCTGACGAACCGGCTGAGGCATGGGGGCCTGACGAACCGGCTGAGGCATGGGGGCCTGACGAACCGGCTGAGGCATGTGGGGATTCAGCTTGGAGTCTATGGATTCTTCAATTACATTGGGCCGATTGCTTTTGCTGAGGCATGGGGGCCTGACGAACCGGCTGAGGCATGTGGGGATTCAGCTTGGAGTCTATGGATTCTTCAATTACATTGGGCCGAATGCTTTTGCTGAGGCATGGGGAGCCTGACGAACAGGCTGAGGCATGGGGGCCTGACGAACCGGCTGAGGCATGGGGGGGGCCTGAAGAACCGGCTGAGGCATGTGGAGCCTGACGAACAGGCTGAGGCATGGGGGCCTGACGAACCGGCTGAGGCATGGGGGCCTGACGAACCGGCTGAGGCATGTGGAGCCTGACGAACAGGCTGAGGCATGGGGGGCCTGACGAACCGGCTGAGGCATGTGGAGCCTGACGAACAGGCTGAGGCATGGGGGCCTGACGAACCGGCTGAGGCATGGGGGCATGACGAACCGGCTGAGGCATGGGGGCCTGACGAACCGCTAAGGCATGGGGGCCTGACGAACCGGCTGAGGCACGGGGAGCCTGACGAACCATCTGAGGAACGGGTGCCTGACGAGCTAGCTGAGGCATTCTTCTCGGTAGACACGGCAACGGACGCTCGACGGGCCAACCGGGTCATGTAAACCTTACGAGCCAACCAGGTCATGTAAACCTTACGAGCCAACCAGGTCATGTAAACCTTACGAGCCAACCAGGTCATGTAACCTGACGAGCCAACCAGGTCATGTAAACCTTACGAGCCAACCAGGTCATGTAACCTTACGAGCCAACCAGGTCATGTAAACCTGACGAGCCACCAGGTCATGTAAACCTGACGAGCCAACAGGTCATGTAAACCTGACGAGCCAACCAGGTCATGTAAACTGACGAGCCGGACAAGGTCATGTTCCTTCTCTCTCCCCTCTCTCCATCTACCTTCTCTCTCACTCCCCCTCTATCGCTCTACTCTCCGTCCCCCTCTCTCTCCCCCTCTCTCTCCCCTCTATCACCCCCCCTATCTTCCTTCTCTCTCTCTCTACTTCTCCTCTCTCCCCCTCTATCTCTCTCTCTCTCTCCCCTCTCTCTCCCCCTCTCTCTCTCTGCCCACTCTCCACACCCCCATCTCTCTCTCCCCCTCTCTCCCTCTACCTCTCTCTCTCCCCTCTATCTCTCTCTCTCTCCCCTCTCTCTCCCCCTCTCCTCTCTCTCTCCCCTCTCTCACCCCTCTCTCTCTCCCCCTCTCTCTCTCCCCTCTCTCTC
>NW_022265910.1:244306-246806 GCF_002021735.2 Oncorhynchus kisutch
ATACCACTACTATATATAAGAGAGAGGGGGAGAGAGATATATATAATACCCATACCACTACTATATATAAGAGAGAGGGGGAGAGAGATATATATAATACCCATACCACTACTATATATAAGAGAGAGGGGGAGAGAGATATATATAATACCCATACCACTACTATATATAAGAGAGGGGGAGAGAGATATATATAATACCCATACCACTACTATATATAAGAGAGAGGGGGAGAGAGATATATATAATACCCGTCTCTTATACACTACTATATATAAGAGAGAGGGGGAGAGAGATATATATAATACCCATACCACTACTATATATAAGAGAGAGGGGGAGAGAGATATATATAATACCCATACCACTACTATATATAAGAGAGAGGGGGAGAGAGATATATATAATACCCATACCACTACTATATATAAGAGAGAGGGGGAGAGAGATATATATAATACCCATACCACTACTATATATAAGAGAGAGGGGGAGAGAGATATATATAATACCCATACCACTACTATATATAAGAGAGAGGGGGAGAGAGATATATATAATACCCATACCACTACTATATATAAGAGAGAGGGGGAGAGAGATATATATAATACCCATACCACTACTATATATAAGAGAGAGGGGGAGAGAGATATATATAATACCCATACCACTACTATATATAAGAGAGAGGGGGAGAGAGATATATATAATACCCATACCACTACTATATATAAGAGAGAGGGGGAGAGAGATATATATAATACCCATACCACTACTATATATAAGAGAGAGGGGGAGAGAGATATATATAATACCCATACCACTACTATATATAAGAGAGAGGGGGAGAGAGATATATATAATACCCATACCACTACTATATATAAGGAGAGGGGGAGAGAGATATATATAATACCCATACCACTACTATATATAAGAGAGAGGGGGAGAGAGATATATATAATACCCATACCACTACTATATATAAGAGAGAGGGGGAGAGAGATATATAATACCCATACCACTACTATATATAAGAGAGAGGGGGAGAGAGATATATATAATACCCATACCACTACTATATATAAGAGAGAGGGGGAGAGAGATATATATAATACCCATACCACTACTATATATAAGAGAGAGGGGGAGAGAGATATATATAATACCCATACCACTACTATATATAAGAGAGAGGGGGGAGAGAGATATATATAATACCCATACCACTACTATATATAAGAGAGAGGGGGAGAGAGATATATATAATACCCATACCACTACTATATATAAGAGAGAGGGGGAGAGAGATATATATAATACCCATACCACTACTATATATAAGAAGAGAGGGGAGGAGAGAGATATATATAATACCCATACACTACTATATATAAGAGAGAGGGGAGAGAGATATATATAATACCCATACCACTACTATATATAAGAGAGAGGGGGGAGAGAGATATATATAATACCCATACCACTACTATATATAAGAGAGAGGGGGAGGAGAGATATATATAATACCCATTACCACTACTATATATAAGAGAGAGGGGGGAGAGAGATATATATAATACCCATACCACTACTATATATAAGAGAGAGGGGAGGAGAGATATATATAATACCCATACCACTACTATATATTAAGAGGAGAGGGTGGAGAGAGGATATATATAATACCCATACCACTACTATATATAAGAGAGAGGGGGAGAGAGATATATATAATACCCATACCACTACTATATATAAGAGAGAGGGGGAGAGAGATATATATAATACCCATACCACTACTATATATAAGAGAGAGGGGGAGAGAGATATATATAATACCCATACCACTACTATATATAAGAGAGAGGGGAGAGAGATATATATAATACCCATACCACTACTATATATAAGAGAGAGGGGGAGAGAGATATATATAATACCCATACCACTACTATATATAAGAGAGAGGGGGAGAGAGATATATATAATACCCATACCACTACTATATATAAGAGAGAGGGGGAGAGAGATATATATAATACCCATACCACTACTATATATAAGAGAGAGGGGGAGAGAGATATATATAATACCCATACCACTACTATATATAAGAGAGAGGGGGAGAGAGATATATATAATACCCATACCACTACTATATATAAGAGAGAGGGGAGAGAGATATATATAAACCCATACCACTACTATATATAAGAGAGAGGGGGAGAGAGATATATATAATACCCATACCACTACTATATATAAGAGAGAGGGGGAGAGAGATATATATAATACCCATACCACTACTATATATAAGAGAGAGGGGGAGAGAGATATATATAATACCATACCCCTACTATATATAAGAGAGAGGGGGAGAGAGATATATATAATACCCATACCACTACTATATATAAGAGAGAGGGGGAGAGAGATATATATAATACCCATACCACTACTATATATAAGAGAGAGGGGGAGAGAGATATATATA
>NW_022265910.1:251806-271661 GCF_002021735.2 Oncorhynchus kisutch
CTCTATATTCTAACCACTAGGCTACCCTACCTCCTCTACACTCTAACCACTAGGCTACCCTACCTCCTCTACACTCTAACAACTAGGCTACCCTACCTCCTCTACACTCTAACACTAGGCTACCCTGCCACCTCTACACTCTAACCACTAGGCTACCCTACCTCCTCTACACTCTAACCACTAGGCTACCCTACCTCCTCTACACTCTAACAACTAGGCTACCCTACCTCCTCTACACTCTCAGGACCGTGACCCTCTTCTGCTAACGCCCTCCCTCCGCTGTGAGACTAACTGCCGTGTTCAAACCAACTGGGAAATCGGGAATTCTCAAGACTTCCGACTTCAGTGCATTCAAGACCGTTGGGAACTCTGGAGAAAAAAAAAACGAGATCGACTGGGGAAATGTTGTGAAAGGACATCCAACTGGGAAACTCGTCTTTTCAGAGCCTCAATTCCCGACCTGAAGATCACTGACGTCATGAACGCCACAATGACAATCAGATACAGGAACAATCAGGTACAGGAACCATCATGCACAGGAACCATCAGATACAGGAACGATCAGATACAGGAACCATCAGATACAGGTACAGAACCATCAGATACAGGAACCATCAGATACAGGAACCATCAGGTTTTGATTTTGATTCTCCTCTCCTCTCCTCTCCTCTCCTCTCCTCTCCTCTTCTCTCCTCTCCTTCCTCTCCTCTCCTCTCCTCTCCTCTCCTCTCCTCTCCTCTCCTCTCCTCTCCTCTCCTCTCCTCTCCTCTCCTCTTCTCTCCTCTCCTCTCCTCCCCCTTCCCCTCTCCCTCCCTCCTCCCCTCCCCTCTCATTCCCCTCTTCTCTTCTCCCCCTCCCCTCTTCTCTTCTCTTCTCTCCTCCCCTCTCCTCCCCTCTTCTCTTATCTTCTCTCCTCCCCTCTGCTCTTCTCTCCTCCCCTCTTCTCTTCTCTCCTCCCCTCTCCTCCCCTCTTCTCTTATCTTCTCTCCTCTCCTCTCCTCTCCTCTTCTCTTCTCTTCTCTTCTCTCCTCCCCTCTTCTCTTCTCTTCTCTTCTCTTCTCTTCTCTTTCTCTTCTCTTCTCTTCTCTTCTCTTCTCCCCTCTCCTCTTCTCTTCTCCTTCCCTCTTCTCTTCTCTTCTCTTCTCTTCTCTTCTCCCCTCCCCTCTTCTCTCCTCCCCTCTCCTCCCCTCTTCTCTCCTCCCCTCTTCTCTTATCTTCTCTCCTCCCCTCTGCTCTTCTCTCCTCCCCTCTTCTCTTCTCTCCTCCCCTCTGCTCTCTCTTCTCTCCTCTGCTCTTCTCTCCTCCCCTCTGCTCTTCTCTCCTCCCCTCTGCTCTTCTCTCCTCCCCCTTTCTCTTCTCTCCTCCCCTCTGCTCTCTCTCCCTCTCCTCCAGAGTTAACTGACGTCAATGGGGAACGGGAGAGAAGCCAGCAGCTCAGTGCCTCAAAGCAAGGCTACACACACACACACACACACACACACACACACACACACACACACACACACACACACCACACACACACACACACACACACACACACACACACACACACACACACACACACACACACACACAGGCCTCAAAGCAAAGCTAAACACATACTTCCAGATGCTACATGCTAACTGCAATCTGTTCCATGACCTATCACTGATATTAGGGACAACAACAGCCTGCTCTATGTATTTAATTTCTCAGTACCTATCACTGATATTAGGGACGTGTCAGTACCTATCACTGATATTAGGGACGTCTCAGTACCTATCACTGATATTAGGGACGTCTCAGAACCTATCACTGATATTAGAGACGTCTCAGTACCTATCGCTGATATTAGAGACGTCTCAGTACCTATCACTGATATTAGGGACGTCTCAGTACCTATCACTGATATTAGAGACGTCTCAGTACCTATCACTGATATTAGGGACGTCTCAGTACCTATCACTGATATTAGAGACGTCTCAGTACCTATCACTGATATTAGGGACGTCTCAGTACCTATCACTGATATTAGAGACGTCTCAGTACCTATCACTGATATTAGGGACGTCTCAGTACCCTATCACTGATATTAGAGACGTCTCAGTACCTATCACTGATATTAGGGACGTCTCAGTACCTATCACTGATTTTAGAGACGTCTCAGTACCTATCACTGATATTAGGATGTGTCAGTACCTATCACTGATATTAGGGACGTCTCAGTACCTATCACTGATATTAGGGACGTCTCAGTACCTATCACTGATATTAGGGACGTGTCAGTACCTATCACTGATATTAGGGACGTGTCAGTACCTATCACTGATATTAGAGACGTGTCAGTACCTATCACTGATATTAGGACGTGTCAGTACCTATCACTGATATTAGAGACGTGTCAGTACCTATCACTGATATTAGGGACGTGTCAGTACCTATCACTGATATTAGGGACGTGTCAGTACCTATCACTGATATTAGGGACGTGTCAGTACCTATCACTGATATTAGGGGCGTGTCAGTACCTATCACTGATATTAGGGACGTGTCAGTACCTATCACTGATATCAGGGACGTGTCAGTACCTATCACTGATATTAGAGACGTCTCAGTGCCTATCACTGATATTAGGGACGTCTCAGTACCTATCACTGATATTAGGGACGTCTCCGTACCTATCACTGATATTAGGGACGTCTCAGTACCTATCACTGATATTAGGGACGTCTCAGTACCTATCACTGATATCAGCGACGTGTCAGTACATATCACTGATATTAGAGACGTCTCAGTGCCTATCACTGATATTAGTGACGTCTCAGTACCTATCACTGATATTAGGGACGTCTCAGTACCTATCACTGATATTCGGGACGTCTCAGTACCTATCACTGATATTAGAGACGTCTCAGTACCTATCACTGATATTAGAGACGTCTCAATACCTATCACTGATATTAGAGACGTCTCAGTACCTATCACTGATATTAGGGACGTCGCAGTACCTATCACTGATATTAGAGACGTCTCAGTACCTATCACTGATATTAGGGACGTCTCAGTACCTATCACTGATATTAGAGACGTCTCCGTACCTATCACTGATATTAGGGACGTGTCAGTACCTATCACTGATAGTAGGGACGTGTCAGTACCTATCACTGATATTAGGGACGTGTCAGTACCTATCACTGATATTAGGGACGTGTCAGTACCTATCACTGATATTAGAGACGTCTCAGTGCCTATCACTGATATTAGGGACGTGTCAGTACCTATCACTGATATTCGGGACGTCTCAGTACCTATCACTGATATTAGGGACGTCTCAGTACCTATCACTGATATTAGGGACGGCTCAGTACCTATCACTGATATTAGGGACGTCTCAGTACCTATCACTGATATTCGGGACGTGTCAGTACCTATCACTGATATTAGGGACGTCTCAGTACCTATCACTGATATTATGGACGTGTCAGTACCTATCACTGATATTAGGGACGTTGTCAGTACCTATCACTGATATTAGGGACGTCTCAGTACCTATCACTGATATTAGGACGTCTCAGTACCTATCACTGATATTAGGGACGTGTCAGTACCTATCACTGATATTAGGGACGTTGTCAATACCTATCACTGATATTAGGGACGTGTCAGTACCTATCACTGATATTAGGGACGTCTCAGTACCTATCACTGATATTAGAGACGTCTCAGTACCTATCACTGATATTAGGGACGTGTCAGGTACCTATCACTGATATTAGGGACGTCTCAGTACCTATCACTGATATTAGAGACGTCTCAGTACCTATCACTGATATTATGGGACGTCTCAGTACCTATCACTGATATTAGGGACGTCTCAGTACCTATCACTGATATCAGCGACGTGTCAGTACATATCACTGATATTAGAGACGTCTCAGTGCCTATCACTGATATTAGTGACGTCTCAGTACCTATCACTGATATTAGGGACGTCTCAGTACCTATCACTGATATTCGGGACGTCTCAGTACCTATCACTGATATTAGAGACGTCTCAGTACCTATCACTGATATTAGAGACGTCTCAATACCTATCACTGATATTAGAGACGTCTCAGTACCTATCACTGATATTAGGGACGTCGCAGTACCTATCACTGATATTAGAGACGTCTCAGTACCTATCACTGATATTAGGGACGTCTCAGTACCTATCACTGATATTAGAGACGTCTCAGTACCTATCACTGATATTAGGGACGTGTCAGTACCTATCACTGATAGTAGGGACGTGTCAGTACCTATCACTGATATTAGGGACGTGTCAGTACCTATCACTGATATTAGGGACGTTGTCAGTACCTATCACTGATATTAGAGACGTCTCAGTGCCTATCACTGATATTAGGGACGTGTCAGTACCTATCACTGATATTCGGGACGTCTCAGTACCTATCACTGATATTAGGGACGTCTCAGTACCTATCACTGATATTAGGGACGGCTCAGTACCTATCACTGATATTAGGGACGTCTCAGTACCTATCACTGATATTCGGGACGTGTCAGTACCTATCACTGATATTAGGGACGTCTCAGTACCTATCACTGATATTATGGACGTGTCAGTACCTATCACTGATATTAGGGACGTGTCAGTACCTATCACTGATATTAGGGACGTCTCAGTACCTATCACTGATATTAGGGACGTCTCAGTACCTATCACTGATATTAGGGACGTGTCAGTACCTATCACTGATATTAGGGACGTGTCAATACCTATCACTGATATTAGGGACGTGTCAGTACCTATCACTGATATTAGGGACGTCTCAGTACCTATCACTGATATTAGAGACGTCTCAGTACCTATCACTGATATTAGGGACGTGTCAGTACCTATCACTGATATTAGGGACGTCTCAGTACCTATCACTGATATTAGAGACGTCTCAGTACCTATCACTGATATTAGGGACGTGTCAGTACCTATCACTGATATTAGGGACGTCTCAGTACCTATCACTGATATTAGGGGCGTCTCAGTACCTATCACTGATATTAGAGACGTCTCAGTACCTATCACTGATATTAGGGACGTCTCAGTACCTATCACTGATATTAGGGACGTCTCAGTACCTATCACTGATATTAGGGACGTCTCAGTACCTATCACTGATATTAGGGACGTGTCAGTACCTATCACTGATATTAGGGACGTCTCAGTACCTATCACTGATATTAGGGACGTCTCAGTACCTATCACTGATATTAGGGGCGTCTCAGTACCTATCACTGATATTAGAGACGTCTCAGTACCTATCACTGATATTAGGGACGTCTCAGTACCTATCACTGATATTAGGGACGTCTCAGTACCTATCACTGATATTAGGACGTCTCAGTACCTATCACTGATATTAGGGACGTGTCAGTACCTATCACTGATATTAGGGACGTCTCAGTACCTATCACTGATATTAGGGACGTCTCAGTACCTATCACTGATATTTGGGACGTGTCAGTACCTATCACTGATATTAGGGACGTCTCAGTACCAATCACTGATATTAGGGATGTGTCAGTACCTATCACTGATATTAGGGACGTCTCAGTACCTATCACTGATATTAGGGACGTCTCAGTACCTATCACTGATATTAGGGACGTGTCAGTACCTATCACTGATATTAGAGACGTCTCAGTACCTATCACTGATATTAGAGACGTCTCAGTACCTATCACTGATATTAGGGACGTGTCAGTACCTATCACTGATATTAGAGACGTCTCAGTACCTATCACTGATATTAGGGACGTCTCAGTACCTATCACTGATATTATGGACGTGTCAGTACCTATCAATGATATTAGGGACGTCTCAGTACCTATCACTGGTATTAGGGACTGCTACCCCATTCCCTATTGAGAGTACTGCTTCTTAAAGGGCCTTTTGTGCACTATTTAGGACTCACCCTAAGCTCTGTTCTAAAGTAGTGTACTAGATAGGGCTCTGGTCTAAAGTAGTGTACTATATAGGGCTCTGGTCTAAAGTAGTGCACTAAATAGGGAGCTGGTCTAATGTAGTGTACTATATAGGACTCAGACTATGATGTGATAAAAGCTGTAGTGATAGTGAGTGTAGTGCACTATATAGGACTCAGCCTATGATGTGATAAAAGCTGTAGTGATAGTGAGTGTAGTGTACTATATAGGACTCAGCCTATGATGTGATAATAGCTGTAGTGATAGTGAGTGTAGTGCACTATATAGGACTCAGCCTATGATGTGATAATAGCTGTAGTGATAGTGAGTGTAGTGTACTATATAGGACTCAGCCTATGATGTGATAATAGCTGTAGTGATAGTGAGTGTAGTGTACTATATAGGACTCAGCCTATGATGTGATAATAGCTGTAGTGATAGTGAGTGTAGTGTACTATATAGGACTCAGCCTATGATGTGATAATAGCTGTAGTGATAGTGAGTGTAGTGTACTATATAGGACTCAGCCTATGATGTGATAATAGCTGTAGTGATAGTGAGTGTAGTGTACTATATAGGACTCAGCCTATGATGTGATAATAGCTGTAGTGATAGTGAGTGTAGTGTACTATATAGGACTCAGCCTATGATGTGATAATAGCTGTAGTGATAGTGAGTGTATTGTACTATATAGGACTCAGCCTATGATGTGATAATAGCTGTAGTGATAGTGAGTGTATTGGAATCTTTCCAGTTATCTTTGTTGTTTCTTGACTAGATAATTGCTGGCATGTAAACCTGCCTCCTAAGCCAGAATGTGTGTGTGTGTGTGTGGTGTGTGTGTGTGTGTGTGTGTGTGTGTGTGTGTGTGTGTGTGTGTGTGTGTGTGTGTGTGTGTGTGTGTGTGTGTGTGTGTGTGTGTGTAATGATGTGAAGGCTAACGATTGCTATTCCCTTAGAGTCCTGAGCGGTGTTATTTACCTCTGGGTCTCATGTTCTGTCGTGTTCTATTCTCTCTTGATTATGTTGATATTTTGATACAATTAATCATCTCTCTCTCTCTGCTGTGAACCCAGGTACATCAACCAGAGAGAGAGACAGAGAGAGAGAGAGACAGAGAGAGAGAAAGAGGGAGAGAGAGAGAGACACAGAGACACAGAGACACAGAGAGAGAGAGAGAGAGAGAAAGAGAGAGAAAGAGAGAGAGAGAGACACAGAGACACAGAGACACAGAGAGAGAGAGAGAGAGAGAGAGAGAGAGAGAGAGAGAGAGGAGAGAGAGCAGAGAGAGAGAGACAGAGAGAGAGAGAGACAGAGAGGAGAGAGACAGAGAGGAGAGAGAGACAGAGAGAGAGAAAGAGGGAGAGAGAGAGAGACACAGAGACACAGAGACACAGAGAGAGAGAGAGAGAGAGAAAGAGAGAGAAAGAGAGAGAGAGAGACACAGAGACACAGAGACACAGAGAGAGAGAGAGAGAGAGAGAGAGAGAGAGAGACACACAGAGAGAGAGAGAGAGACACACAGAGAGAGAGAGAGACACAGAGAGAGAGAGAGAGAGAGAGAGACACACACACAGAGAGAGAGAGACACAGAGAGAGAGAGAGACAGAGAGACAGAGAGAGAGAGAGAGAGACAGAGAGAGAGAGAGAGGGGGGGGTTATTGATAACACAGGTTTTGTTTAAACAGGGGTTATTGAATAAGGGAATTATTGAATACACTAGACTGTGTTCCAAATGGTACCCTATTTGACTAGGACCCATAGAAATACATTGGTCTGCATTTAGCTCAGTGGTGTTATCTCCCAGTACTTCAATACCCAGGCTTTAGCTCAGTGGTGTTAGCTCCTATAGCTATAATACCCAGGCTTTAGTTCAGTGGTGTTAGCTCCTATAGCTATAATACCCAGGCTTTAGCTCAGTGGTGTTAGCTCCTATAGCTATAATACCCAGGCTTTAGCTCAGTGGTGTTATCTCCCAGTACATCAATACCCAGGCTTTGGCTCAGTGGTGTTAGCTCCTAATGCTATAATACCCAGGTTTATTTTAGTGGTGTTAGCCCCTAGAGCTGTAATACCCAGGCTTTAGCTCAGTGGTGTTAGCCCCTAGACCTATATTACCCAGGCTTTAGTTCAGTGGTGTTAGCTCCTAGACCTATAATACCCAGGCTTTAGCTCAGTGGTGTTAGCCCCTAGAGCTGTTATACCCAGGCTTTAGCTCAGTGGTGTTAGCTCCTAGACCTATAATACCCAGGCTTTAGCTCAGTGGTGTTAGATTAAAACCCAGGCTTTAGCTCAGTGGTGTTAGCTTAAAACCCAGGATTTAGCTCAGTGGTGTTAGCCCCTAGACCTATAATACCCAGGGTTTAGCTCAGTGGTGTTAGCTTAAAACCCAGGATTTAGCTCAGTGGTGTTAGCTCCTAGAGCTGTAATACCCAGGCTTTAGCTCAGTGGTGTTAGCTCCTTGACCTATATTACCCAGGCTTTAGCTCAGTGGTGTTAGCTCCTAGACCTATAATACCCAGGCTTTAGCTCAGTGGTGTTAGCCCCTAGAGCTGTATTACCCAGGCTTTAGCTCAGTGGTGTTAGCTTATAGACCTGTATTACCCAGGCTTTAGCTCAGTGGTGTTAGCTTAAAACCCAGGATTTAGGTCAGTGGTGTTAGCTCCTAGAGCTGTAATACCAGGCTTTAGCTCAGTGGTGTTAGTTCCTTGACCTATATTACCCAGGCTTTAGCTCAGTGGTGTTAGCTCCTAGACCTATATTACCCAGGCTTTAGCTCAGTGGTGTTAGCTCCTAGACCTATATTACCCAGACTTTAGCTCAGTGGTGTTAGCTCCTAGAGCTGTAATACCCAGGCTTTAGCTCAGTGGTGTTAGCCCCTAGAGCTGTAATAACCAGACTTTAGCTCAGTGGTGTTAGCTTAATGCCTAGGCTTTAGTTTAGTGGTGTTGGCCTCTAGAGCTGTAATACCCAGGCTTTAGCTCAGTGGTGTTAGCTCCTAGACCTATAATACCCAGGCTTTAGCTCAATGGTGTTAGCTCCTAGACCTATAATACCCAGGCTTTAGCTCAGTGGTGTTAGCTCCTAGAGCTGTAATACCCAGGCTTTAGCTCAGTGGTGTTAGCTCCTAGAGCTGTAATACCCAGGCTTTAGCTCAGTGGTGTTAGCTCCTAGAGCTGTAATACCCAGACTTTAGCTCAGTGGTGTTAGCTTAATGCCTAGGCTTTAGTTTAGTGGTGTTGGCCCCTAGAGCTGTAATACCCAGGCTTTAGCTCAGTGGGATAACATGGTCTTGAGAACTGCTTTCCAGTTCAGTACCCTGTTGGTCACAGTTATACACACATACATCTTGAAGATTATATTGAAGGCTTGGTTGTTGAGCCTCATATTCTGAAGCATTTGCCCTAATCCCTACCTTTTGGTAGGATTTGTGTATATTTGAAATAATTGTTTAGGTATAAGTTATGTAACTCCCTCATGCCTATCAGAGAGCAAGGTAAAGCTATCAATATACCTCTAATACTGAACCTATAGGGGATAGGTGGCTAGGGGATAGGTGGCTAGGGGCTAGGTGGCTAGGGGATAGGTGGCTAGGGGCTAGGTGGCTAGGAGCTAGGTGGCTAGGGGCTAGGTGGCTAGGGGCTAGGGGCTAGGTGGCTAGGGGCTAGGTGGCTAGGGGATAGGTGGCTAGGGGATAGGTGGCTAGGGGATAGGTGGCTAGGGGCTAGGTGGCTAGGGGATAGGTGGCTAGGGGCTAGGTGGCTAGGGGCTAGGTGGCTAGGGGCTAGGGGCTAGGTGGCTAGGGGCTAGGTGGCTAAGGGCTAGGTGGCTAGGGGATAGGTGGCTAGGGGATAGGTGGCTAGGGGCTAGGTGGCTAGGGGCTAGGTGGCTAGGGGATAGGTGGCTAGGGGATAGGTGGCTAGGGGATAGGTGGCTAGGGGCTAGGTGGCAAGGGGATAGGTGGCTAGGGGCTAGGTGGCTAGGGGATAGGTGGCTAGGAGATAGGTGGCTAGGGGATAGGTGGCTAGGAGATAGGTGGCTAGGAGATAGGTGGCTAGGAGATAGGTGGCTAGGGGATAGGTGGGTGTTGGTTTGGACAATGGGTTAGTTTAGACAACAGGGTTAGTTTAGACAATAGGGTTGGTTCAGGCAGTAGAGTTGGTTTAGACAATAGGGTTGGTTCAGGCAGTAGAGTTGGTTTAGACAATAGGGTTGGTTCAGGCAGTAGAGTTGGTTTAGACAATAGGGTTGGTTCAGGCAGTAGAGTTGGTTTAGATAATAGGGTTGGTTTAGATAATGGGGTTGTTTTAGACAATTGGGTTGGTTTAGACAGTAGGGTTGGTTAAGACAATCAATTTGGTTTAGACAGAAAGGGTTGGAATAGACAATAGGGTTAGTATAGACAATATGGTTGGCTTAGGAAGTGGGTTTGGTTTAGATAACGGGGTTGGTTTAGACAATTGGGTTGGTTAGACAGAAAGGGTTGGTTTAGACAATAGGGTTGGTTTAGACAATTGGGTTGGTTTAGACAGAAAGGGTTGGTTTAGACAATAGGGTCGGTTTAGACAATGAGGTAGGTTTAGACAATAGAGTTGGTTTAGACAATGGGGTTGGATTAGACAATAGGGTGTGTGAGTGTGTCTCTGTGTGAATGTGTGTGTGTGTGTGTGTGTGTGTATGTGTGTGTGTATGTGTGTGTGTATGTGTGTGTGTGTGTATGCATGCGCGTGCGTGTGTGTGTGTGTGTGTTTGCGTTTGTGTGTGTGTGTGTACCTTTGTGTGTGTGTGTGTATGTGTGTGTGTGCTTGTGTGTGCATTTGTGTGTGTGTGCATTTGTGTTTGTGTGTGTGTGTGTGTGTGTGTGTGTGTGTGTGTGTGTGTGTGTGTGTGTGTGTGTGTGTGTGTGTGTGTGTGTGTGTTGTGTGTGTGTGTGTGTGTGTGTGTGTGTGTGTGTGTGTGTGTGTGTGTGTGTGTGTGTGTGTTGTGTGTGTGTGTGTGTGTGTGTGTGTGTGTGTGATATACAAAGGTAAGGTAAGGAAGCACGAAGTGAGCAGAGTTCTTCAGCTCCTGAGACAGACACTACACCTGTAAACTCCCAGAGGAAGAGAGGGACGGAGCACTACTCTGAGACAGGTAGGATCCCAATGGTAACTTTTGATTTGAGTTTTGATTCAACTGGAATTGGAAATAAACATGGAGCAAAAAAATATTGATAGATATGAGATGTCAAAGTTGGCGTTGACTTTTTAAAGATGCTATAAGCTTCATATTGTTGACTGAAATATTATATTTTTAAGCTAAATAGGAAATGAAAGGTGACATGTGATTGCTCTTGTAATAAGGCAATGTCTTCTTCACCTTTTCCTCTGGTTGGTTAGGTAACATTTGTGACGTATGTCATTTTGAATCACAATGCAAAGGATTCTCTGACATTAATTCTTTCTTACCATTTTTATCTGTCATCACACGAACCCTGGAACTCCCAAAAGATCACAGAACATCTCTGTCATTCCGTGGGTTCTATTCTAGTTCTATTGTCATTCTAGTTCTATTGTCATTCTAGTTCCATTGTCATTCTAGTTCTATTGGACTGAAGAGAAGATGAACACGTCTGTGGTGAACGATTCCTCTCCCTCCTCTACCCTGGACAACCTAAACCACTACATGGCCCAGACCAAATATCTCTTCACCATCGCCTACCTACTCAACCTCATCCTGGGTCTCCCCACCAATATCCACGTCCTGTGGCTGATAGTGACCGGAGCTGTAGGGACGATGGCTTCAGAGTTCTTCTCTCTCAATCTGACCGTGTCTGAGATCATCTACTGTCTATTCAATGTCTTGACTTTGTTGGACTACTATCTGTTGAATGGCTTGTTCCTGCCTGCCAGGGCTTTCTCTATGGGTTTACTTACTGTCAGTCGTCCTCTGTTCCAGTGCTGTATCTGTGTGGAGCGCTACCTGGCGGTGGTCCACCCTGTAACCTTCCTGAAGTACAAACCCCTGAGGTACAAGGTGGGGTGTTGTGGTGTTGTCTGGCTGGTGGTTCTTGGGTTCTGTGTTGTTGCGTTGTTCATGTCTTTCTCAACCACCTTCTATTACTTTTACTTGGCTCAGTATCTGGTTGTGTTTTCCATTGAGTTGTTCTGCTGCCTGGCTGTTCTCAGAGCTCTGAGACGTCCCGGGCCGGGGGAAGGAGAGAGAGAGGGGGAAGGGATGAACAACATGAAGAAAAAGGCTTTCTGGATCATTCTGGTCATTCTAGTGTCTGTGGTCGTGAGTGTTCTTCCTGTCATGGTCACTGTGTCTTTCCAAGGGTACCTGAACTTCAACGACTTCTACTTTGCTCTCTCCATCTCTTTCTCCCTCATAATCATCTCTGGGTTTGTTCAGCCCCTCCTCTACCTCCACAGGGCTGGGAAACTGCCCTGTATCAGGGGACCCTGAGAATATCTCCCCTAACATGAAGCATTTCTACCTGAAATCTAAATGCTCTAAATGTCACTAATGCTGTGTGTCTTTAGTAGTAATGGAATAAAATTCCACAGGAAACATATATATTTATTGTCCCTGCCATTACAGTTGGAACATTTTGTTACTTTCCCAGAATCCCAAGGTATTCCAGATATCCCGGTTGGAAGATTCCCAGAATCAGAAGGGAATGAGCATGAAAACCTGATAATTTTGGGAAATTAGTTACAATTCAAGCTTGTTGTTTATATTTGATGGTTCCCTTGTTGTTCTTCATACTTTAATAAATGGTTCAATCAAATCTGAACTGTGGAAACTCCTGTTGATCGTTCTCTGACTTTTGTAAATAAAATGTTGTCTCGTTAAATGTATCACTACCACCTTGTCCTTGATGGATAGAGTGCTGCTCCTGGTGCTGTTACAGACATATTGGACACCATATTGGACATGTATAGTCCTGTATATGAAGGAAGGAGTCAGAGACAGGCTTCTATACTATAGAGGCCTGTATATGAAGGAAGGAGTCAGACAGGCTTCTGTACTGTACAGGCCTGTATATGAAGGAAGGAGTCAGAGACAGGCTTCTATACTATACAGGCCTGTATATGAAGGAAGGAGTCAGAGACAGGCTTCTATACTATACAGGCCTGTATATGAAGGAAGGAGTCAGAGACAGACATCTATACTATACAGGCCTGCACATGAAGGAAGGAGTCAGAGACAGGCTTCTATAATATATGTATATGAAGGAATCAGAGTCAGAGACAGGCTTCCTAAGGGAATCATGGTGCATATCCTAGCTTGTGGTCTTGAGTAGCAGGTAGTTTACTTTGGGCTTTTTATCAGGATGTCAAAATACCGCCCCCTATCCCAAAGAAGTCAAGTCAACCAGCGTGTTTTTCCTGTACTCCTTTGCTATTCTCTTATTGATAGTCCTACCGGTTTTGACCCCTGCCTGACTCTGGACTACTTTCCCGCCTGCCTGTTCATCCTGTCTGCCCTTCGGTACCTTTTGGACTCTGAACTGGTTTTGACTGTTTTGCCTGTCCACGACCATTATCTTACCTTCCCCTATTGGATTAATAAATATTGTAAGACTCCAACCATCTCCCTCCTGTCTCTGCATCTGGGTCTCGCCTTGTGTCATGATTGAGGCCCATCATCAGCAACCATCACTCCTGTGTTCCAATGGCACGTTGTGTTAGCTAATCCAACTTTATAATTTTAAAAGACTAATTGATCATTAGAAAACCCTCTTGCAATTATGTTAGCACAGCTGAAAACTGTTGTCCTGATTAGAGCAGCAATAAAACTGTCCTTCTTTAGATTAGTTGAGTATCTGGAGCATCAGAATTTGTGGGTTCGATTACAGACTCAAAATAGCCAGAAACAAATAACTTTCTTCTGAAACTCGTCAGTCTATTCTACACCTGCATTGCTTGCTGTTTGGGGTTTTAGGCTGGGTTTCTGTACAGCACTTTGAGATATCAGCTGATGTACGAAGGGCTATATAAATAAATTTGATTTGATTTGATTTATTATTGATCTGAGAAATGAAGGCTATTCCATGCTAGAATTAGCCAAGAAACTGAAGATCTCGTACAGCACTGTGTACTACTCCCTTCAGAAAACATCACAAACTGGCTTTAACCAGAGTAGACAGTGGAGTGGGAGGCCCCGGTGCACAACTGAGCAAGGGGACAAGTCCATTAGAGTGTCTAGTTTGAGAAACAGATGCCTCACAAGTCCTCAACTGGCAGCTTCAGTAAATAGTACCCACAAAACACCGGTCTCAAAGTCAACAGTGAAGAGGAGACTCTGGCATGCTGGCCTTCTAGAGTTCCTCTGTCCAGTCTCAACATCAACAGTGAAGAGGAGACTCTGGCATGCTGGCCTTCTGGAGTTCCTCTGTCCAGTCTCAACATCAACAGTGAAGAGGAGACTCTGGCATGCTGGCCTTCTAGAGTTCCTCTGTCCAGTCTCAACATCAACAGTGAAGAGGAGACTCCGGCATGCTGGCCTTCTGGGCAGAGATGCAAAGAAATAGACATATCTCAGACTGGCCTATAAAAATAAAATATTAAGATGGGAAAAATAACATAGACACTGGACAGAGGATTTCTAGAAGAGCAGCATCCCGGAGACGCCTCTTCACTGTTGACGTTGAGACTGGACAGAGGAACTCTAGAAGGCCAGCATTCTAGTTTCTTTATTTCTAGGTTGGCTTGGTATGGTTCCCAATCAGAGGCAACGATAGACAGCTGCCTCTGATTGGGAACCATATTTAGGCAGCTATTTCCCACCCGTTTGTTGTGGGATCTTGTTTTTTGTGTTGATGCCTGTGAGCTCAATAGAACGTCACATTTCGTTGCTCTTTATAGTTTTTTAGGAGTTTCATTTAATAAAAATGTGGACCTCTACATGCGCTGCTGCGCCTTGGTCTGTTAATTAATTCATTAGACGATTGTGACAGAAACGGAGATAAAAATGATTTGATGGCTTTCTTTCACTGAACTCATTCTCCATTGGCTACATTCTAATGTTGTGCTGATTTCTAATTAAAGGTACACAGTATTTAAAGGGATTGCTTTAGAAAAACAAATTGAAGAAAAACTCCCTGATCAAATTGCTATTCCACCCAGTGGGTGAGTTTTCTGAGATTTAATTGACATTTATTCAGTGTGTGAAAGGTAGACATACCCTCAAACCTGGTTACTCACCTGTATATGGTAAGTCTGAATAACAAGTACTGAGAAGGTCTATAATCAAAAGATGTAAAAAAATACATTTCCTGAGTCTGATCGGCCCCTTGGAGCAAACTGACCCAATAGGTTTCTCCATGACGTAACACACACCTGTGTGAAGGGAGGGCCAAGCTTTAGAGAACATTCAAACCAGACTAAATTATGTTTAAAATCTATCCAATGAGAACAGGTGTTGAGGGGGTGTGGTTTAGATTTGCTTTGCATTGTTCAGCATGGTTTCTAACCAAACACAACTACAGATCCGTCAACCAATTGAAAAACGATGAACAGCGTTTATCACGCCTCTTCCCCTGTTACACCCAATCATATTCCACTCCGCAGATTAACCTAATATAACCCCTGCTACACAACATGTGTTGTGTCCATGTTTGGTTTGGATCTGGCCTTCGGCTCCTACGTTTGCATATCTGGTTCTGGCTGAATACATTTCTCCATTAAGTAACACACACCTGTGCAAAGGCAGGGCCGAGCTTTAGGGGAGATTCAAACCAGACAAAATGATGGTTGACAACACAGCCAACTTGGTGCTATCCAATGAGATCATGCGTTGGGGGACGACCTAGATTTGCGTTGTGTTGTCTGTCAGAAAAGGTGAGGACGAAACACACACCTGTGTGAAGGCTGGGTCAGAGGCAGAGCTTTAGAACCACTGAAGAGACCAGGGTTGTCTGAGGAACACGACAGGTAGTCTACACTGAAGAGACAATATTTTTCTTCATTGTATTTGGACAAATTCACTTATACCAATTAAAGGAGTCAAAATATAAATGTTTTGTCTCGTACATTCACAGACCCCAACGACTGAGAAGACATGAACACCTCTGTAGACAGCAACTCTACTCTCCTCTCCTCCTTCTCTGAACACCTTCTGGTAAAACATGTATAATAACATTCAATGATAAACTATTGATAAGGGATTGAAATATGATATGTGTGAATAATGATTAAAAGCAAACTGTTTGTAAATGTCTTATAAATGTCTTACTAATTAATGTTATTATAAAGTGTCACAATCTTCCTTTCCAGTATGTCCAGTACGTAACGTTCACAGCTGCTGACTCTATCAACCTCATCCTGGGTCTCCCCACCAATGTCTACGTTGTGTGGCTGATAGTCACCGGAGCTGTAGGGACGATGGTTTCATACTTCTTCTCTCTCAACCTTGCTGTGTCTGAGATCCTCTCCAGCCTGTCCAATCTGGTCTTTATTATTTATCGTCTCCTCGTAGAGAATGGTACTTTATGGAGCGTTGGGACATTCTTTGCCGGTTTCAACCTCTTTGGTCGTCCTCTGTTCCAGTGCTGTATCTGTGTGGAGCGCTACCTGGCGGTGGTCCACCCTGTAACCTTCCTGAAGTACAAACCCCTGAGATACAGGGTGGGGTGTTGTGGTGTTGTCTGGATGATGGTGCTTGGGTTCTGCTGTGTAAATCTGCTTGGTAAATACCAATCTGCATGGTGGAAGATCTTTACATTGATATTAAACCTGCTTACTCTTTCTGGGATGTTGTTCTGCTGCCTGGCTGTTCTCTGGGCTCTGAAACGTCCCGGTCCGGGGGAAGGAGAGAGAGAGGGGGAAGGGATGAACAACATGAAGCTGAGGGCCTTCAGGATCATTTCAATGATCATGATGTCTATGATTATCAGTTACCTCCCACTGGTTCTTCTCCTACTCAGTTATGATTTTATACAACAAGTGGAGTTTTTGGGGGGATGGTCCATTTGTTTCTCTATCACTGTTGTCAGTGGGTTTGTTCAGCCCCTCCTCTTCCTCCACAGGTCTATGAAACTGGGAACCCTGAGCCTGAAGTCACACTTGGCACAGACATCAGTTCAACGTCTAATTTTGAGTTTAAATTTGAGTAATTGGATTTGGACTAAAAGTTGGGTGACAAAAATACCACCATTCCCGAAATTTGTTAACTTTGATGACTATTTGGAAACAACACTGATTCTACCATTTTGTGTCCAGTGGCATGGCTCTGGCAAGATATATATTTATATATAGTATTTAGTCAGCCACCAATTGTGCAAGTTCTCCCACTTAAAAGATGAGAGAGGCCTGTAATATATATATTAACCCGGATCCATTACTAAACCAATCCAATCTGTACAAACCCGGATCCAATGAGAATAGAAAAGGGGCAGAATAGAAGTTGTTCGGGAATTAAAGAGGTAATCTGGGTTTCTAACAACAACAAAAAGGACACAACAAAAAATTTGTGTCGGAAATCAAAAGTATGAGACAAATTTTCAGGATATTAGAAATGATATCTTTAAGAAATGTTTTATCTACAATTGATAAATGTTAAGTTTATTGAAATATTATTTCAGACTTCAGTCTCCTAGCCTGTGAAACTTGAGAATAAGAAACCATATATTTTGAATGATCTACAACTGTTAAATGTTATGTTAAAAATATGTTAAATTATTTGTAATATTATTTTTGGACTGTTTTTCCTGACTGTTTTCCTCTCTCCAGCTGTGACTCTTGAGAAATAGAACAAGAACGTTAAAATATAATCTACAGTTGTTCATTGTTAAAGTAAGCTAAATTAGTAGTACATAAATGTTTAACAGTTTTTCTCACTGTTTTGCCATCTCCTAGTGGTACTGACACTTGAGAAATAATATTGTTAATGACAAGTTCAATTAAGTTAAAAACACAGTAATATTAATGTCTGTTTTTTTTATTTATTTTTTTATTTCACCTTTATTTAACCAGGTAGGCTAGTTGAGAACACCTTTATTTAACCAGGTAGGCTAGTTGAGAACACCTTTATTTAACCAGGTAGGCTAGTTGAGAACACCTTTATTTATCCAGGTAGGCTAGTTGAGAACACCTTTATTTAACCAGGTAGGCTAGTTGAGAACACCTTTATTTAACCAGGTAGGCTAGTTGAGAACACCTTTATTTAACCAGGTAGGCTAGTTGAGAACACCTTTATTTAACCAGGTAGGCTAGTTGAGAACACCTTTATTTAACCAGGTAGGCTAGTTGAGAACAAGTTCTCATTTGCAACTGCGACCTGGCCAAGATAAAGCATAGCAGTGTGAGCAGACAACAAAGAGTTACACATGGAGTAAACAATTAACAAGTCAATAACACAGTAGAAACCAAAGGGGGAGTCTATATACAATGTGTGCAAAAGGCATGAGGAGGTAGGCAAATAATTACAATTTTGCAGATTAACACTGGAGTGATGAATGATCAGATGGTCATGTACAGGTAGAGATATTGGTGTGCAAAAGAGCAGAAAAGTAAATAAATAAAAACAGCATGGGGATGAGGTAGGTGAGAAAGGGTGGGCTATTTACCAATAGACTATGTACAGCTGCAGCGATCGGTTAGCCGCTCAGATAGCTGATGTTTGAAGTTGGTGAGGGAGATAAAAGTCTCCAACTTCAGCGATTTTTGCAATTCGTTCCAGTCACAGGCAGCAGAGTACTGGAACGAAAGGCGGCCAATGAGGTGTTGGCTTTAGGGATGATCAGTGAGATACACCTGCTGGAGCGCGTGCTACGGATGGGTGTTGCCATCGTGACCAGTGAGCTGAGATAAGGCGGAGCTTTACCTAGCATGGACTTGTAGATGACCCTGGAGCCAGTGGGGTCTGGCGACGAATATGTAGCGAGGGCCAGCCGACTAGAGCATACAAGTCGCAGTGGTGGGTGGTATAAGGTGCTTTAGTGACGAAACGGATGGCACTGTGATAGACTGCATCCAGTTTGCTGAGTAGAGTGTGGAAGCCATTTTGTAGATGACATCGCCGAAGTCGAGGATCGGTAGGATAGTCAGTTTTTACTAGGGTAAGCTTGGCGGCGTGAGTGAAGGAGGCTTTGTTGCGGAATAGAAAGCCGACTCTTGATTTGATTTTCGATTGGAGATGTTTGATATGAGTCTGGAAGGAGAGTTTGCAGTCTAGCCAGACACCTAGGTACTATAGACGTCCACATATTCTAGGTCGGAACCATCCAGGGTGGTGATGCTAGTCGGGCATGCGGGTGCAGGCAGCGACCGGTTGAAAAGCATGCATTTGGTTTTACTAGCGTTTAAGAGCAGTTGGAGGCCACGGAAGGAGTGTTGTATGGCATTGAAGCTTGTTTGGAGGTTAGATAGCACAGTGTCCAAAGACGGGCCGAAGGTATATAGAATGGTGTCGTCTGCGTAGAGGTGGATCAGGGAATCGCCCGCAGCAAGAGCAACATCATTGATATACACAGAGAAAAGAGTCGGCCGAGAATTGAACCCTGTGGCACCCCCATAGAGACTGCCAGGGACCAGACAGCATGCCCTCCGATTTGACACACTGAACTCTGTCTGCCAAAGTAATTGGTGACCAGGCAAGGCAGTCATCCGAAAAACCGAGGCCTCCTGAGTCTGCCAATAGAATATGGTGATTGACAGAGTCGAAAGCCTTGGCAAGGTCGATGAAGACGGCTGCACAGTACTGTCTTTTTATCGATGGCGGTTATGATATCGTTGAGTACCTGAGTGTGGCTGAGGTGCACCCATGACCGGCTCGGAAACCAGATTGCACAGCGGAGAAGGTGCGGTGGATTCGAGATGGTCAGTGACCTGTTTGTTGACCTTGGCTTTCGAAGACCTTAGATAGGCAGGGCAGGATGGATATAGGTCTGTAACAGTTTGGG